>NW_027069901.1:249944-402513 GCF_002906115.3 Quercus suber | reverse complement strand
GGCACACTGTTTAAAGTCCTGATTACCATAAGCACCTACAACCAAAAATTACTGAAACCTAAGCCAGTGGGCAGTGGCCTTGAAACCTAAGCCAAAGAAACGTAATATCACTTTCTTCAAAACTGGAAAAAGAAAATGAATGCAGTGTTTGATTTGTTTGATTCTTGGTTATTCAATGCAAAGGGGTTTGATTGTGTGTTATGGTTCTTGATTAAGTTTTAGTTTGTTCAAATTGAAAGTAATGGTTTCTTTTGATATAGATATGTGATAGAGGAATTCTCCAATATAATGGCGATTCTCTGTTTTTCTCTTACTTTTTGCTTACTTTGAATTCACTTTTACTTTATTGAGGCACCATTTCATTACAACAAATTTCTTTTATTACTATGTTTTGTAAATATCAAAAATCATTTCTGGTTTCATTAGTAATTTCTACTGTTGTTTTATAATGTTAATTTCCTAAGCTTATTGTGCATAGATTTGGTTAAGGTGGTTCCTGATGAGCGAAAGTAATTTTTTGCTAATTTGGTTTTTGTGTACAAAGAGGTCAGTATCAATTTGGTTCTTCTTGTTTCTTAATTTTGCAAAACCCTGATGAGTGCCAATAACATGTAAATTATGAGATTTAAGTCTTAAATTTAATAGTCCAAAATCCAAATAGTCCAATGTGACATAGTTACCATAAAATGTGAATAAAAAAAAATAAAAAAAAAAATAAAAAAAGAAGAAGAAGAGAGAATCATCAAATGCATGTAGGAAGGCTTTTTTAAGCTAGTGCTTTTAATAAATTGTTTCAAATTTAAGTTTGTAGTTGGATAAAGTTGGAGGTGGTGGTACTGTATGAAGGTTCATTTCCAAATATCAATTATCTAGCAAGATTAGTGAACACATAAATAGCACCATCATGTACAAATTCTGTAGACAGAACATAGAGCATTAATTTTATGGCAATTTATGACCAAATCATTCTCCTCTATATTGCTGTTGGACAAAAAATATGATTAGATTCAAGTTCAGAGTATTTCTGATGCTCGTTTTCGCCCTAAAATGAGCTAGGTATTTTGGCATATTGTAGTATTGAAGATATCACTTTTAAATGTCATATATGTATATATACTGTATTATAAGGACAAGTTTTCTTTAATATAGGAGTGAGAGCTACCATTTTTTCCCTAAAAAGAAAAAAAAATCATTTTCAAAAAGGATTCAGAAAGCGAAGACAACAATAATGATGAGTTTATCCAAATTCTAATCCAAACTCTAGAGTTACATTCGAGTCTTGCATTGCTTGATGGTGAGGATGATAACACAATCATATGGTAGTGTTGAGCACAATAACAATAGTTCTTTGGAAAATTAACTTTGAGATCATCTAGCTTTGACTATGTTTAGTTGTAGTACTTATATCAAACACAAATTTACTTCATATTGGACTTTTTCAGATGTGCACGTAGTTCTATGTAGGGGCAGTGCCACCTTTAGTACGGGGTTCATTTGAACCCCTTTGAGCTATATATATATATATAATATTCTTTTGACCTTTAAAATTAAAATTTTGAAAACCCTAACCCTAATTTTTTTTTTTTTAAATCCAATTGATATAAGTTTGAATATAGTTTTTTTTTTAACAATCTAATCTTGCAAATAAAGTGTAATTAATTTGAGAAATACTATGTTCACAACATTATTCACAACACTTTCAAAACAAATATTATTTTTTTGAGAGAGGTTCAATCTATGACGTCCATTTCTTATGAAAGTTTTTTATCATCAAACCAAGACACCAATTAATTTTTGTTAAAGGCGAAAATTGAATCTCAAATCTATTATATAACCATAAAAAGCTTTATCAGTTGAGTTAACTAAAATCTACTTAAAACAAATATTAAGTGACAAGTTGTCACTTGCTATTACTGTTAAAAAAATATTAGTCATGAGAGAGAGAGACTTGAGTAAGTTTTTAATTTAATTTAATTACCTTATTCCACAAATTTCAACACCTCTTGCCTTTGTGTTGATGTTTTCTTATTTTTTTTGTGTTGGTGTTTTCTCAATTAATAATGAGTTTTAACCCAATAGGATAAAGGAGGAGGCCTTCAATTTAAACTGACAGATCCAAATGACCTATAAGCATTAATTGGTGGAGTCCATGTTAAAGGTTTGCTTTAGACAAGTTATTGTGAGCAGAAGATTGGAGCAAGTCTGCAACGGTTGGCAGGAAAAGACAATGATGGGAGATCTTCAATATCTTAGACAGCTTGGAATGGCTCTGAAAACTTTTTTTTCCTCTAGCAATAAAGATACATGTGTGTTTTTAGACCCCTATAAACTAGATTGTTTAACTTAATTAATTAACCAAGTGAATACTTAGGTTTATTATTCAGATCTAGGTTATAACAAAACAATCATATCATGTAAAGTAGTGGAAAATTAAATAACACAACAATATGATGACCCAGAAAAATCAAACAGGTAAAAAACTTGGGGAGGATTTAATCTAACTATCCTCAAGGTTAAAAAAACAAATCTACTAGAAAAAATTGAAGTTTGTACAATAGAACTTAGACCACTAATATCTTATTGTTACCTCGAGTAGAAAACTTACTACCACAATCCTATGATAGCTCCGAGTCCACGGACTACTTCTTTCCTTGACCTTTGCAACACAAGCACCACACTTGTGATAAAAAAAAAAAACACAAACTCTCCTGTTTGTGACTCCAAGACCACTCTTGAAGGTTTAGATCATCAGCACCTTTGATGACTAGAGAAGGCAGCAACTTCTACAATACCAAATCTTGTGATTCTTCAAGGAATAACACCGATAGAAGATATGAGAGAGCTTTTTGGGTACAAATCCCTAGATACAAAAGAGGCACTCTCTGAAAAGCATTTATAAAAACGTGCTTAGAGTTTCCTTTATATACTAGTAGTGTTTTACTTGAAATCTAATATGTTTAAGTAGAGTTTGGGCTTACTACCACAATCCTATGATAGCTCCGAGTCCACAGACTACTTTTTTCCTTGGCCTTTGCAACACAAGCACCCATATTTGTGATAAAAAAAATACAAACTCTCCAGTTTGTGACTCCAAGATCACCCTTGAAGGTTTAGATCATCAACACCTTTGATGACTAGAGTTTCAGCAACTTCTACAACACCAAATCTTGAGATTTTTCAAGAAATAACACCGGTAGAAGATATGAGAGAGCTTTTTGGATACAAATTCATAGATACAAAAGAGGCACACTCTTCTCTCTCTAAAAAGCCTTTATAAAAAAGTACTTAGGGTTTCCTTTATATACTAGTAGTATTTTACTTGAAACCCAATATGTTTAAGTAGATTTTGGGCTGAAATAAAATTCTGCAGATAAGTGTTTCGATCGGTTGAGCCTGTCTTTCGATCGATCGAACCAAACAAATTATGAATTCTCTTTTCTACAGCTTACTTGTTCTTGAATCTTGACTTATATCACCTTGAGTGTTGTCTAATAATATCTATAGACTCTATGATCTATATCTAGACAAGTTTGTATTCACGATTTGCCAATTATTCTAAACTTTTAGAACCTAATAATCTCTCCCTTTGGCAATTTGTGACAAAACTTACATACAATATGAAATGCTCAAATACAAGAACAACCCAATATAATAAAATGCCAATTTCATCACAAATCCCAATTTAAGACTCCTAACCTAAAAGTTGCAAGAAGAGGTAGAAGGTCTTGATCAGAATGTACCTATCTTTCCTGAAACACTCAAAAGAACACATCACCGCATGTGTGGAAAGAAAGACATATAAACAATATGAAACATAAATATAAAAACAAAAGCGTAAACTCCCCCTAAGTTAGATACATCAAAAAAAAAAAAAAAAAATCTCCCCCTTTCAAAAACAATTTCATCTCTCCCTAAACAGACAGGATTCCCATATTTGATTCAATTTTTTTTTCTCCCCTTTTTTGTCACGTATTGACAAAGACAACTCAAACAAAGAGTAAATAGAAAACATACGTAACAAAAATCAAGAGAAAATATAGGATCAAGGAAACAAATGAATCCAGCTCTATAGAGAATAGATGCAACTCCCCCTATGAACAACAAAGGTTAAAAACAAACTTCTCCCCCTATAAAAATAGGAAAAACAAAACAAGTTTTGAGAAAAACAGTTTTGGGGAAAATTTGAGATGTGGGGAAAACTAAAGAGACACAAATTTAACCAAAAAAAAAATTGAGGTTACACATGAACACAAATATTCTCTCTTTTAATAAATGCAAACTTGACATTATGTGACCCATAAACAAATGATGTTTGAACTCAAATCAAGTAAAGAAAATATTTGCACATTATTATCCATCATATCTCTTAAGAAAAATATTTTTTGTAGTTCACACATAAAAATAACATATACTAAAAAGTACATAACTCAAAAATTGATCAATCAATTTTTAAATCAAGTTGAGTACCCTATTTAGCAAAGTGTATGCATGGTATGTGTGAAAACAATAAGAGATATGACTGCAAAACTACAAGATGGATACAAAAAAAAAGTTATGCATGTGAATCCTAAATATAAATGATGCATGAAAAAAAATTTGGTCAAAAACTTAGAAACTGAAAATTTTTCAGTTTCGATCAGTCGAGCATCGATCAAATACCAGTCGAGTCAGGTAGAGAGCAATGATTAAAAATCAAGGGATTTTCGATCAATCGAAAAACATATTCGATCGATCGAAATTCTAGAAATTTGAATTTTTGAAAAACTGCAGAAGATTATGCAAAAAACAACTCCACCCAAGTAATTTCATGAATGAAATGCGTGAAAATGGGTTTAAATGTTTTTCAAAAACATGAGTTTTCAACCCAGAACTTCAAAACCAAGGTTTTCACACTTTTTATCCCCAAATTATCAAACATTAAACATATTTTGCATCAAAATCAAGGAACATATAATCTTGGATGGCCAAAACAAATTCACACACAATATCATGTACTAAGTTTAGCAAAGAATAACTTGTGTAGTGTGTGCAACTAGTAATAACATGAGATACATGTGAGGTGATATGTATATAGTAATTAATCACAATTTCTACATTATTGATCACACAAGTTTGAAAGAGACTATTACCTAAGGAGTTACATCATATAACTCTCATATCTTCTAGAAAACAAGTTTGCAATTATGTATTTTTTTTTTACCTCATAATGTACACACAATTTTTATTTCATTGTGAAATTGCTATTTAATCCAGATAATGTACACACCAATTTTATTTCTTTATGTCATTTTTATTATAACCCAATAATATACACACCAATTTTATTATTAATCCGAGACTACACCTTATGTTCTTTTTATGCATGTTCTACATTTTCTCAAGCACAAAATCTTATAATATGCACTAAAGTGTTTATGATTGGCTAGTAAACAGTGGTGAGATGGTTATTTATTCTTTTCTTATTAAATTCTAGTCCTAACAATCAAAAGCATGTGACTTCAAAATCAAGATCATGTTGTAGAGGACTAAATTTCTTAGTTCAAAATAAATCAAACAAGTAAAATAGTTTCACAAATGCGAATTTGTATTGATGATTGTGGTATAATTCTCTGTTGATTACAAAAGAGTTATCCTCTGATTCGATCTCTTTGAAAGACTTGTTAATTGGAATTGTAATAATGTAATTTTGATTTGAACACAAAATATCCTTCAATTTGGTTGAGGGATGGATCGAAGATTGTTGAAACAGAATTACAATGAATCTCTGGCTATGAGCTTGTTAGAAATCCTTTGTTCTTCACGTTCTTCGTGTTCTTGGTGCGTTTTTCGTCTTCGAAGGTTTGTGGTGGAAGTTCTTCGGGGCTTTAGAGGCTTGAATACGTAGAGTTTCGCTGATTTGTGATTTGTTGAGGTTTCTGGAGGCTTTTGAGCTTGATTCCAGTGAGCTTTGAGATCTAGGAATATGATTTGGATGATTTCTCTTTGAATGTTCTTCGTATTTGAAGTTGAAGTTCTTGAAGTTCTTGAAGGCTTTAGAGCTTGGTTCCGGCAGAGCTTCTGGACTTCTGAATCTTCTCCGATGCTGCTTGTGCTTCAGATGGCTTGATGCCCTCTCCCAGCTCTCAGATCTCCAGATCTCCAGCTCTTTCTTCTAAATGCCTTAGGAAGGCTTTTATTTATAGGAGTTTAGGGATAGGTAAGCGACATGTGGCGGAGTCTGACTGGTGACACATGTCACAATCTGATTGGTCTGCTTGTGTCATTGCTTACACGTGTGAGGTTGCTTAGGTCATCGCTTACACGTGCAAGACTGCTTATGTCATTGCTTGCACGAGCCGATGCATGATTAGTTCTTGCATGACACTTGACAAATTCTGTTGGTTTCTGAATAGCGATAGTAAAACCTAGCAGCAGTATGTGGCGCTTTGTAATTGGCTGTATTTTGTAGACTTGGTAGTGTGACGTGTCAGCTTGTGATAGGTCGAAAATTTTCCCTCTCTACACATGTGATCAAAAATTATAAACAACTCCCACACAACATGCACTACATAGCTAAAACTAGCAAAGTGCAGTAAAATAAGCTCATCTAAGCTAAACAAGGTACACAAGCAAGTTATGTAAAGATAATAGGCCAACCTCAATTACATATTCATGATGTGTAATACAAAACAAATAAAAGTCTTTTTGGTTTAAAAAAATTTATGACCCAAAACAAAAAAGCACACATTATGCTAAATGAACAATGTAAAACTATGAATGATAGTGCTCAATTAAGCTATAGAAGGTACAAAAACGAGAAATACCAATTTCTTAATTAACCAATGAGTACATGTACAAACTAATACATATTCACACAAAATCAGAATTAGCTTAGCACTTATATAATACATACTATTCAAGTTTCTCCACAATGTCAAGTATGTTCTAAATCAAGAGAGAGATATCATAATTTATGTAATCCTTAAGAAAAATAAAACTAAATACAAAATTAAATATTTTTGTTTTTTTTGAAAATTTTTCAATGTTTTTGGACTTTTGAAAAATCAAAACAATCTAAGAAAATAAAACAATCAAAAACTAAAAGAAAACATGTCCACAAATAATTGAAAGAATTAAATCAAGGACAAGTAAACAACACTCACCTTAGCAAGTCTTTTCTCACCCATATAGCATGAGTCTTCGGCTTTGTAGGTGAAAATCCATGAGAAGCAGAGTGTATTTAAGGGATTACACCAATTTTTTGAGAAAGACTGAAATCCTGCAATTTCCTTTCACAAGCCTTAAAAAGATCAACTGAAACAATAGTGTTCTTTTTATTCAAAACATCACAATCAAAAAAAGTAAGACACTTAAAATTATCCATGATAACAGGGATCAAGGATCAACTCTAGGTATAATAACCTAAATCAATAGCTAACCCGCTCTAATACCACTGTATGTTTTTAGACCCCTGTAAACTAAATTGTTTAACCTAATTAATTAACCAAGTGAATACTTAGATTTATTATTCAGATCTAAGTTAAAACAAAACAATCNCAAAACCTTTCTCCTTATCATCCTTTTCTAAGTTTTATTGATTAGAACAATGTAGGAAAATTAGGATAAAAGGGAAGCAACATGAAAAGCAAGACAAATCCTAGGCTTCACCACCTAAGAGCATTTGGTATCACCACCAAACACAGAGAACAAAAGAGGAGACATATTCTCAACTCAGCATAATTTTTTTTTTCAAAATCATCTAATCCTTTTCACCATTACAGGAGTACTAGTTAAATAGGGTTTAGGGATTACACCAATATGGAAAATACCGAATCAAATCCCTTAAAACCCTCAACATTAAAAACCTTATTCAAAATTTAAATTCAAAAAAAAAAAAAAAAATTCACACTAAAAAATAAAACCTTAAATGATTTTGATGCTCCCTGCATCATTTACATTTCAGCCTTGATCAAAAAAGGTTCAGCTTAAAAATATAAAACACAAAAAAGTGCAGAAATTGAAAAACCTTACCTATATAAAACATCCATTTGTTCCTCCTTTGATAGAGCACTCAAATCTTTCTGAACCTCCTCATAAGCTGCTCCTGTGTCATCTAAGGCTTCTTTTCTCTCGTGAGATTTTCTTCTGCCTTTTCTTTTGGCTGACATTTCCTGTACAAGCAGCAATATTGGGCTACGTGTCATTCAAAAGAATTGATAGTCCATATGCCCCTTTCAAAGAAACCAACAATAAAATATGTGTAAGAGACGTACACTGGTAACAAATTGGCGTTATATGTGCAAAGCGAGTGGACAATTTGTAAATAGCTTATTGCTTCATTTTCCTATAGCTTCTGAATTGTGGTGTATGGTATTCGGGTTGTTTGGAGTTTCTTGGGTGATGCTGAAGTCAGTTGTGGATTTTCTAGCCTCTTAGCAAGGTCGTTTTGGTCAACATTGAAATATTGTTATTTGAGGAGCCATTCCTCATTGTTTGATGTGGTGCATTTGGTGGGAGCAGAATGCTCAATGTTTTGAGGACCATAAAAGATATTTGCCTGATATTAAGCTGTTTTTCTTTAAACTTTTTTTGAGTGGATGTTATTTATGGGTTCTCCATTTTCATGTTCATTATCTGATTTTGTTGATCATTGTAAATTTGTAATCTGTGAGATTGGTTGTATTGCTCACTTTGTATATTTCCTGTGTACTTGGGTATTTGTTTCCTATCCATAAAATTCACTTATCAAAAAAGCACAAAAGAGGATAACCCAAGCTTGAAAAATTCATTGTAAAAATTAAAAAACAAAAAAAGACCAAAGGTTTAACCTACTTATCTTTATACTTCCTTTTTAATTAACAAGGAGAGGATATTGAACCCTTACCTCAAGAGTTAATTCACTATCACTCGCATCACTCCCATCTTCATTATTATCATCAAGGCCAAAGTTTTCATTTGATTAAGATTTTTCTTTTTGCCTCTGTAATTTCAAAGCCTTTTCCTTCTCTCTCAAAGGTCCCTCATCATCACTTGATTGTGCCTTCATCAGAAACAAAAAGGTTAGGGAAACTACAAAGACAACCTTGATTTTATATATATATATATGATTGCATTAAGAAAATAGTTTGTGAACAAGAAAGTTTCCATGAAGGCAATAGGCGATTGTCACCAAAAAAAATATATGTTAGATACAGATGGAAAAAAAATTGAGAAGGGTTGTGTAGCAAGATAGGACGCATCGCAAATAATATTCAAATCATTACCTCATGATCAACATTATCAGCACGACAATTTTATTTTCTTTTTTTTCCCACTCCATAGAGATTCTTGTTCTTCCTCGTCTTCTTCATGCACATCATCCTTAACTCCACCAAATTTTGCTTGTAAAAATTTCTGTGACCTAGCAACTACAGGCAATTTGCATAATTAATCATACGAAATGTAACTCCAATTGCTGTAAGGAGCTAAGTGAATAACAATTGAGAGTTTTTCATATAAGAAAATATGTAGAGAATGATTTAAAACCCATCCCCCCAAAAAAGGAGAGATTCTCAACGGAGTCCATGCTCTCATTTCAGCCAAGAAGGGTGTACCAAGTGATGCACCTATTACATACCTAAGGCACTTACAAGTGCCCCATAATAATTCCAAAATATTCTAATACCAATTAGCCAACATGAAAACACCCTAAATTACATTTCAAAGATAAGTAACCCTGGTGTAGGGGAAAAATTGCTGAAATATGCATGTGTAGGAGGTATGATTACTTTTTCTAAATGAATTCATTTACTTATCCAAAAAAAAAAAAAAAAAAAAAAGAAGCTATAGGAATATGTATGAAACACAATGACATAGAGAGATGGGTTGGTTTGCAATAGCATTGACTTACTGGGGGTGTAAGTTGTTGTATTACTCATTTGTTTTGCAATTTGAAGCAGTCAAACTTTTGTTTGATATTCATCATTTACCTCTACATCAAAACTACAGTCCCTTGTATGGCATGATTTCTTAACAAAGTCCCTCCCATTAAGAAGTATACGTGGATGGCGCAGCGAACCAAAAAGGTTCTGGAGTGGGGCTAGTGCTGATATCCCCGGAAAGAATCATCATCAAAAAGTCGTTAAGGCTGGACTTCTCAGTAACAAATAATGAGGCGGAGTATGAAGCCCTATTGATGGGAATGGCTATGGTCCGAAGAATGGGAGGAAAGTCAGTAGAGTTGTTCTCGGACTCAAGGTTAGTCGTGGGTCAAGTACAAGGTGAGTTTGAGGCGAAGGATGAAAGAATGCAGGGATACTTGAGCCGAGTTAGATGTCTGCAAACAGAATTCGACTCTTTCAGTTTGCTGCACATCCCCAGAAATGGTAACGCACATGCTGATTCTTTGGCTATGCTTGCTACCTCCTCGGTGCAAAATTTGCCGAGAGTCATCCTCGTCGAGGACTTGCATGGACCTACAGAGACAAAAAGAGAGGTAATTCAGGTTCACCAAGTCAGGACCGGACTCTACTGGATGGACCCCATAATTAAATTCTTGAGAGAAGATATTCTGCATAAAGAAAGGGCAGAAGCTGACAAAATTCGAAGGAAGGCAACCAGATTCTGGCTATCCGAAGACCAGAAATTATACAAACGCTCTTATTCAGGACCGTACTTATTGTGCGTGCATCTTGAAGTAGCCGAGTCATTACTGGAAGAATTACATGAAGGAATATGTGGGAGTCACACTAGAGGGAGGTCCTTGGCTCATCGAGCCATTACTCAGGGTTATTGGTGGCCAAACATGCAGAGAGAAGTACAAGAGTACGTTAAAAAGTGCGATCAATGTCAACGATTTTCCCTAAACATTCATCAACCAGGGGGAACTCTTAATCCACTATCCAGCCCATGGCCTTTCGCCCAATGGGGCTTAGATATCATGGGACCATTCCCTAAGGCCGCAGGAAACAGGAAGTACCTTCTGGTCGGCACAGACTATTTCACCAAATGGGTCGAAGTTGAACCACTGGCCAACATCAGAAATGTGGATGTACAGAAATTTTTGTGGAAGAGTATTGTCACTCGATTTGGAGTTCCTCATACTCTCATCTCGGACAATGGCCTACAGTTTGATAGCAAAGCATTCAGGAATTATTGTAACGAACTGGGAATCATAAATAGATACTCCACTCCTGCCTATCCCCAGGGTAATGGGCAAGCAGAAGCTGTTAACAAGGTCATAGTAAATGGCTTAAAGAAGAGGCTAGATGATGCGAAGGGCAAATGGGTAGAAGAATTGCCACATGTACTTTGGGCTTACAGAACTACGCCTCGCAGATCTACTGGAGAGACCCCCTTCTCAATGACCTATGGGGCTGAAGCTGTCATACCTTTGGAAACTGGGTTCCCAACGTTGAGAACTGGTTCGTTCAGTCCGACCGGTAACAATGAGCAGCTAGAGAAGAATCTGGACTTGATTGATGAAAGGAGGGAAAATTCAATGGTCCGACTGGCACATTACCAGCAAAAGCTTAGGCAGGGCTATGATGCCAACGTAAAGCTAAGGCCCCTAGAACCTGGTGATTTGGTGCTGCGGAAGGTCATCGGCACTGCAAAGAACCCAGCTTGGAAAAAGTTAGGACCCAATTGGGAAGGGCCATATCGCATAACTTCAGGGGCTGGCATTGGGGCGTATTTCCTAGAAGACTTAGATGGTCATGTAATACCGCGCCCTTGGAATGTAAATAACCTCAAAAGGTACTATTATTAATCGAATCTTTTCTTCAATCAATATGACAATTCTTTATATGAGATGTTCTCTAAGTGTTTAAACTTAAATCCAATCATGCCTGTAGTCCTCGGACCAGATGATTTGGGTTAGTTAACACTTCGTTACCGTTCTCTAAGTGTTTAAACTTAAATCCAATCATGCCTGTAGTCCTCGGACCAGATGATTTGGGTTAGTTAACACTTCGTTACCGTTCTCTAAGTGTTTAAACTTAAATCCAATCATGCCTGTAGTCCTCGGACCAGATGATTTGGGTTAGTTAACACTTCGTAACCGTTCTCTAAGTGTTTAAACTTAAATCCAATCATGTCTGTAGTCCTCGGACCAGATGATTTGGGTTAGTTAACACTTCACTACAGTCTCCTAAGTGTTTAAACTTAAATCCAATCATGCATGTAGTCTTCGGACCAGATGATTTGGGTTAGTTAACACTCCGTTACAGTTCTCTAAGTATTTAAACTTAAATCCAATCATGCCTGTAGTCCTCGGACTAGATGATTTGGGTTAGTTAACATTCTGTTACCGTTCTCTAAGTGTTTAAACTTAAATCCAATCATGCTTGTAGTCCTCGGACCAGATGATTTGGGTTAGTTAACACTCCGTTACCGTTCTCTAAGTGTTTAAACTTAAATCCAATCATGCATGTAGTCCTCAGACCAGATGATTTAGGTTAGTTAACACTCCGTTACCGTTCTCTAAGTGTTTAAACTTAAATCCAATAATGCCTGTAGTCCTCGGGCCAGATGATTTGGGTTAGTTAACACTTCGCTACAGTCTCCTAAGTGTTTTAACTTAAATCCAATCATGCTTGTAGTCCTCGGACCAGATGATTTGGGTTAGTTAACACTCCGTTACAGTTCTCTAAGTGTTTAAACTTAAATCCAATCATGTCTGTAGTCCTTGGACTAGATGATTTGGGTTAGTTAACACTCTGTTACCGTTCTCTAAGTGTTTAAACTTAAATCCAATCATGCCTGTAGTCCTCGGACCAGATGATTTAGGTTAGTTAACACTTCGCTACAGTCTCTTAAGTGTTTTAACTTAAATCCAATCATGCCTATAGTCCTCGGACTAGATGATTTGGGTTAGTTAACACTCCGTTACAGTTCTCTAAGTGTTTAAATTTAAATCCAATCATGCCTGTAGTCCTCGGACCAGATGATTTGGGTTAGTTAACACTCTGTTACCGTTCTCTAAGTGTTTAAACTTAAATCCAATCATGCCTGTAGTTCTCGGACCAGATGATTTGGGTTAGTTAACACTTCGCTACAATCTCCTAAGTGTTTAAACTTAAATCCAATCATGCCTGTAGTCCTTGGACCAGATGATTTGGGTTAGTTAACACTCCGTTACAGTTTTCTAAGTGTTTAAACTTAAATCCAATCATGCCTGTAGTCCTCGAACCAGATGATTTGGGTTAGTTAACACTTCGCTACAGTCTCCTAAGGGTTTTAACTTGAATCCAATCATGTCCTTAGTCCTCGGACCAGATGATATGGGTTAATTATCATTCTTACACAACTCTTATAGGCATTCAAAATTAAGTACATTTATGTTTGTAGTCCTCTGACCAGATAATTTGGGTTAGTCAACACACCCATACAGTTATTATTATTGAGACTTAACTTAAGACCGAGTCATGTTTGAAGTTCTGGAATATGTTTAAATTAACTTTAACTTATGATAAGCTTCCTTAGTCATGTTTATCCCTTTGCATAATCAGTAATTCTTATACAAATTATCCTTCTCAGTGTTGTTTTTGGTTATTTGCATCATCAGCAGGATATGGTGGGTAAACTTACCTACATTACTGTAATTACAAAATATAGTTATTTGCAACCATGATGAATTATAAAATGGGCAACGAAGATACCAGAAATAAAAGGGAGATAGTTTCATTGACCAAAGAAAAATAGTTTACAATCCTTTAAAAATTGAAAAACTAATACAATTACAAAATAAAAACTCCTAATTTTCTAAGTCTTCACTTGAGGGACCAAAGGGTCAACAGCCTGGCTGGACTGAGCAACAGTAGCTTCTAGGGCTTGGTCCTGAGATTCCATTGCGGCTTTCTTCTTTCCCAAGTCCTTGTCCTTGTCCTTGGGAGCCTCAATTGGCTTGCTCTGGTCTTCCGGTTGACCAGACACCTCGGGCACCTCAACTGGCTCGCTCTGATTACCAGGCTGACCAGATTCTTTGGAGGTCTCAAGGTTGGTAGGAGGGACCTGGCCGACAAGGGATTGCTCCGAAGCCCCTCGAAGTTGTGTGGGAGAAGAGGAATCTGATTCTGGGAGTTCTCTGATATCAGGATCGTAGTATATACTCCCAGGTTGCCTCAAGTCAGCATCCGCAGAGATCCCAGCAGCGTCAAGGGCTTTTCCCCAAGTCACATCGCAGTAATCTCGGCAGACCGAGGCAAACCGCTCGGTAAGGCTGTTTTCTGTCTCCTTCACCCCCAGCTTGTAGGCTGCCTGCTTTTCAGCCTCGAGCGCCTCCTTGGCCAGCTGAGCATTCTCCTCAGCCAATCGGGCCTTCTCCCTGGCCTTTTGGAGCTCAGCCCTAAGACCCTTCACCAACTCCCTTTCTGTTGCCAAGTTAACCTCCGCCGCCTTCAGTAATTTACGTTGCTCTTCGGCCTGCTTTTCGGTGCTTTTGAGGCCAGCATCAAGGCTATTCTTCTGGTTGGTCATGTCCTTCAGCTGCTCCGACAGCAGGGAATAGTCCTCCCTCAGGTTGCCCAGAGACTTTTCCACCTCAGATCTAGATAGGGCTGCTGCTTGGGCCTCAAGATAAGACTTCTTGTTCCATTCTTCGGCCACGTAAACTTGCTGTGTAATCTGCGTAACAAGGGTTTTCAGTAAAGAGCAAAGAAAAGGAGTAAGTAAAAGTTAGCACCCTAGTTAAGTGAATTAGTTCACGTACCATGGCTATATCCCTCTTAAGGGATAGGAAGAGCTCCTACTGGTTGAAGTGCCTATAAGACTCCATGTCCCTTGGAAGAAGGAGTGGCTGCTACAAGGCCTCAGCAACATAACCTGCTCTCCCACCATCGTAATTCCTAAGGGAGGTATCCCAAGGGATTGGAGTGCCATCCAACTCCAGCCTTGGGGACTAGATGCGAGGTCCTCGGCGTACCTCAGCCACTTGGACTTCGTCTCGGCTCTCTGTAGACGAAGCCCTCTTGCTCCGGTGATCCTTAGTCACCTTTTGTTGCTTGGTCGCCTTTGGAGGCGCTACCTCCCTCCTTTCATTGTCAGGAAGGGGCCTCTTTTTCGGATCTGGCAGTTTCTTGGCGCCGAGATCCAGAGGAACCTGGGAAGGAACTGGAGGAAGACTCGCAGTTGGTTGGGACGTACCGGTCCCCTTGGGCTTAGCCTTCTTATCTCTATTCTTCATTAGGCTCTTTAAGTCCGCCATTTCTTCTTCTTCTTCCGAAGAGTCCTCGAGAAGAGCAGTTATCAGAATAGGAGGGTGGACACCAGATTGCCTGTCAGTTTCCTCCTCGGCGTCCGAGACCGGTATTACTTGGACCCCTCCTGAAGCCTCTTCTTCAAACTTAAACTTGTCAATTTGCTCGTCAAGCGAAGGGGTCGAGGAAGCAACTCTTTCACATCCTGCTACCGGACCTAGGGGAACCTACTGAATCGACTGGAGGAGCAGTGGCACACCCTGGGGATTTAGATGTGGCACGGGTGTGAGATCGTACGGCGCTAAAAAGCCTTTCCGACCAACGTCTATACATTTGAGACGATAATCTCCTTATGTTATTGCGTTACCAACTGGCTGGAGATCAATGGGTTTTGCCGTATAACCAAGGATAAGGGGAACTGACCGGAGTTGCCCGTCTTCACTTACGAAAATCTCTGATCGCAGCAAGTAGTTAAATACAGTAACGTTCATGAAACTGAGTCGAGGAGAAACGAGCTGTTTATCTGTTAGCATCACAATAAAAAGGAACTTGGTCAGAAACTTGAAAATAATGATACCGAGAGAAGACAAAGTGTTAGAAAACGAAGACCCTAAATCTATTGTCAGATAACCTAGGTCTAGAAGATCCCACCTGGCTCCCCTGGTTGGGTCGGGCAATGAAGACCGTCATGCCACTCGCCCGAGACGATCAAGTAGTCATCCTTCATCCCTTTATTAGACTTGGGAAGGTAGGAGATGAGCCTAACGGCGTCGGAACGGGATTTGAGGTAGTATCCCGCTCCCTTCTGGCTGTGACACTCGTACATATGTACCACGTCACGCCAGGTAAGTCCTAATGCTAGATGAAGGTTCAGAGCATCAATGGCTCCTAGGATCCTAAAGAGATTAGGCGCGCACTGCTTAGGAGAGAGCCTGTGGTTGCGAAGATAGTTTGTGGTGATAGAACCTATAGGAAGAGTCATTCCTCCTTCTATGAACGCTATCATGGGGATTACGGCTTCTCCCTCCTTTCGGTCGGTTAATATCCGCTCCAGAGAGTAATACCTCAAATTTACCCCCCGTGGTATGCCGTAGGTCTCCTTAAACTCATCTATTAGGGCGGGACTATTAACCAGTTCCTCGAATCTACCTATTTTTGGCTAACTACAGAAGGGCGCAAGGCAGTAACCGGCAAATAAGGGTTTGAAAGCTGAGAACACAGGCCGAGAAGAAGATGGAGTGTTAGAAGCGTCGAAACTTACGCAAATTAAATTGAAAAGTGATCTTCGAATTCGCGGAAGGGCTCTTACAGATTTTGGGATGAACTAGGATTGATGATCGAATGAACTCGGTGGTTTCGAGTGCTTGAGTTTACTGGGTGGTCTGAGAATTTGTGAAGTAAAGAAGAAATAACCTCATCTGAGGCTTTATATAGGAGGACAGATGAAAAGACAAGAGTCATCCCGCTCAAACTTTGAGGAAGAATCACATCCGTTGGATTAGTAGCCCATCGTTGGATACAAGGGACAAAACGCCGCCTGGAGTAATTAATAACGCTTTCGAAATACGGAAATGGCAGCAGCAATGATGAAGCGCTTGCATCTATGCCCACACACGTGTAAGTCCAAATATTTGTGTGCCTTTTCAAGTTTTGATTTCGTGGCAAGTAAAAATCCTACTTTTTCTCCTCGGATGTGAGGGAAAAACTAAAATTTTGAGGGGCTATTGTGGGGGGTGAAAGCCCAACTTCATATATTGGGCCTGGTGCCCTATTTGGAGACTACTGTGAGTCCGAAGAGAAGAAAATGTTCGAGAAGAAGTCCATGGGGAAGAAGTATACCTGGAAACAAATGAAAGTGTAGTCCGAAGAAAAGATCATTGGTCCGAAGAGTCCATTCTCCTCTGATATAAAGAGTTTTGGTCAAACAGATGTCTGGGAGAAACAAATAACCCTCCTAACAATTCTAATGATAAGGATGGACTTCAAGCACGCATGAAGATGATAGGAGCGGAGAAATATCTAGGAGACAAACTTCAACCACCGCATTAAATGTATTGCAGCTGCTTTTTTGGTCGCATTAATGTGGAGAAGACCCCTGAACAGTATAACCTCAGCTACCACCACTCACACAGAGAGTTAAAGAAGATACCTGATGGGACACGTACTCAAATGGATGCTTAGATGAAGAACAAGTGGACGATGAAGATGATGGGAATGTATGCTATATAAAGTGAGGAGGCCTTTAATAGCAGAGGAAGGAGGGGAGGAGAAAAAAAAAACAAAGAGAGAGAGAAGAAGAAAACAACTTTACTATAGGTCTAAGAATTGTAACCTACTTTCATTCAATAAAACACCTCCTCGGACGTTCATGTGTTCATTTGTTCAAGTATGATTGCATGTTAGTTCACACGTAATCACCATAGCTTATTACTGCGTCATTTACTACTAGCCCAGCTCTTTCACCCACTCTCTACAAATTTATTGTTCAGGATTCATTGGGCTCATAATCCGAACCTACTGGGCTTGGGCTACAAATTTTGACCCTACAACTATCTATTGTAGTGTTTTAATATACTTTTTCTTACCTATAAAAAAATAAATTAAAAAACAAGTACATCATAAAAAATAAATTTTTTTTTTTTTGATAATAACGAAATATCATTAATCAAAAGATGCAGGTACACTAGGAGTGTACATGGATAGGAGTACATTAAGATTTTAAATTACAATGGTCAAGCATAATAAAAAGATTAAACAAGAAAAATAAGAAAAAACAGAACAAAGAGTGGAGAAGGAGAGATTTAATCTCAAGAATCGCACATCATAAAATAATTACCTTGATAAGTAATAAATTTCATTAAAATTAGTGCAAATAAGGAGCATAACCTTAGTATACAGGATGTATGTAAGAGAAACACCCTTTAAAAAAAGTCTGGACAAAATGGGCTTTTGCCCTTTTCGGGCAAATTAATTAGCTTTATACCCGTTTTCTCAAATTAAGTAGGGAAATGCCTCTCTTTTAAAACTTAATTTATGATAAATCAAGTTAAATTTTTTTTTGAAGCCCTAAAGTGGTGTTTTAATGAGCCTATAGTGACGTTTTTAAGACCTATAGTAATGTTTTTTAACTCAACTTTAATGAAATCAAGTTATAGGCACCTATACTGTAAGGTTGAATTTAATCAATCATCTAATTGGATTTATTCCGTGACCAATTTGCTTGTAATTTAGCACTTAGTAACCCTGTATTTAGGTGGGAAAATTGTAAGGGTAGTGTGTGAGAAGATGTGAAGAAAAGCTCAAGAGTGTGCAAGAAAAACAGAGTCTCGTGGCTAGGGCTCGCGGGTGGATCGCGACTGGCAAGCCGCGAAAGGCAGGCACGTGAGAGGCACACTGGGAAGCTGAAGGGTCGCGCCAGCTGTCACGCTACAGGACAAAAGTTCCAGGCTGTCCAGGCCGTTACGTCGCGACTGGAACTCGCGACTTGGACAAGCCGCGAGGTCAAGCCGCGAGTAAACCCTGTTTGGCAAAAACTGACGTTTTGCATTCCCTTCTCACCCTACTATATATACACCCTTATACCCACTAAATTGTGAGATCTTCCAGAGAGAATTTTGTGAGAGAAACCCTAGAGAAAAACAAGATTGCCTCATCCCCAATCTTTACCTTAGAGACTCTTCAAATTCTTCTACTCTCTTCCTCTCCATTGTCATACCCTTGAGAGGCCTTTTACCAAATCCTTATCTCACCACACCCACGTCTGTGAGAAGGTTCATTTGGTGTTTTGGGAAGCAGTTTGGGAAGGAACCAATACACATTGGTTGATGCTATGGTCAAGTAGCGGAATCCGGGAAGTTAGAGAAGAAATAGGTTTGGCGTAACCTCGTTGGAGCAAGAAGCTTGGAGGGCTTAGGTACTTGGGTAGATTAGGCTTGGAGGGTTTTCTGCTGTTCATGTATCCCAACTATATTTTTTAGTGGATTTTATCACCGCTTGGAGGGCGGCGGAGAGGTTTTATGCCGAGGACTTCGGTTTCCTCTTCGATAACACATCCGTGTGTTTGCATCTTCTTTCCCTCTATCTTTGCCTTATATTTACTGCTGTGGATGTGTTTATATTTGGCTTAGATTGTTCTATCAATTCTGTTATAAGCTTGTTATCATATTCCGCACATTAATTGTTTGATATAAAGCTTGAATTGGTATTCTTGTTATTTGGGGTCTAAACGTTCAAAGGTGTTTTATACCCTTTTTGAACTATCATATACCTATAACTTGATTTCATTGAGGTTGAGTTAAAAAAAAACGTCACTATAGGTCTTAAAAAACGTTACTATAGGCTCTTTAAAACGCTACTATAGGGCCTAACTTGATTTATCATAAATCGAGTTTTAAAAGCAGGGCATTTCCATACTTAATTTGGGAAAGGAGGTATAAAACTAATTAATTTGCCTGAAAATGGCAAAAGCCCATTTTGTCCAAAAAAATCTAATATTAAGATAAACCAAGAAGAAGTTTCATACAAACTACTTATGTTTCTAGCAGAAAGTTCTAACCTAAAACTGTCGAACACCCAATGTTGTCAATTACAATAATCCATTTCAACAAAAGAGACTTCATCTCGTGCTAATCTATAAGTCTAGTAAATCATCAGAAATGGCAATAACATTAATCCACATATAAGAATTTCGAAGAATCTATCATAAAAGAGCAAATATCGGCATCCGTTGCAAACAATCATTATGCTAATCTAGGCTAAAGTGTTATAGGTTCAATCAATTTCATTTCAAGAAATAAATAAATCGTCAACAATAAACAAATAGCTAACAATCAGCTTTTGAAGCTGCCATACACCTCTCAAAGCCATTTCACCTCAAAACCTATACAACAACATAACCAATAAATTCAATATAATTATCTCATCATTGAAAAAAAAAAAAACATTTTTTGTTTTTTTGAGAATTTAAACTATAACATAGTTTTTTGTTATCATCATAATCATAATATTTCTTTTCTATTGCTTCTAATACAAAAATCAAGTGTTAAACTAAGAAGTCCAAGTGCTTCATACCAAAACCTCATACCTAGTTTTTTAAAATTACTATTCTTTAGTATAAATATTCAAAATCAAAATTTTTAGAGGATTTTAACGGTTTTTTTTGGGGGGTGGGGGGGAAGGGAACTATCAACTCTGTTTGGATGCCGAGAAAAGAAAAGAAAAGAAAGTTTGAAAATGTTCTTTTTTTTCTTTGGCTATTTTTTGTTTAGATAAGTTGAAAAAACTCAAATGAAATGTGAAAGGGAACTAAGAGCAACCACACCAGTTCGTGCAAATTTTCTGTCTATTTTGCAAGAAAAAACCTACTTCTTCTATTTTACACATCTACTTTTACAAAACACCCACATCAGTTTATCTATTCTACACATTTATTCAATAAAATATTCATTATTTTTACATTTTTTATTATTTCCTTCCCTCTGGAACAAACTCACAAACTCGTCTTCTCCGTCGAGCCACACCCACACCCATCCCACACCTAGCCAGCCACTGTCTTCTCCGTCGAGCTGCAGACCCAACACAAACCCAAAATCACCCACACCCAGCCACCAGCCACCATCAACGATCAAATAAAACAAACCCGTCGAAATCACCGGCGTTCACTAAGTCAAGGCCTTGGATTGCCAGATCATTGTCCGCCGAGAAAGCCGGTCGTTTTCATGTGATTTGGAGATGAGAAAGGCTGATCGGAATCATGATTCGTCAGAATCACCACTATATTTGATCGGAGAGGCTGATCGGATTGTTGGATTGAAGAGGCTGATCGGCTTTGAGAGAGAGTTGATTGGTGAAAGTGAGGTGAGAAAGGAAATGAGAAAAAGAGAGTGAGGTGAGTCAGAGGTAGAGAGATGAGAGAGAAAAAATGTACTGTTTGTTTTTTTGTTTTTTTGAGAAAGAAAATGTACTATTTTTAAACTTTGAATTTGGCAAAAAAAAGGTGGCCGTGTAGTGTTTTTTGGATAGAACTTGGGATTTAAAAAAAAAAGTTTAATCCAAAATTTTTAAGCGTGTAGTTTTTATTTTTTATTTTTTTTATAAACTTTTAAATGTGTAGTTATCTACAAATTTATACCCTTTTTATACATTGAATTTGGAAAAAACATGGATGCACATCTAGAGCTTTTCCTTAACAATAAAACAAAAAACAAAAACAACAAAAATTTGGGTCTTTTACCGTAAAAGAAAAAAAAAAATGGTAGTTGCTAAATTGTAAATATAAGCTTTTTTTTTAACTTTTTTTTTTTTAATGGATGTGTAGTACATGGCTGAATTTTAGGATTAAATACAACTTGATAACTGTCATAAATAAAAGAACAACAACAACACCACTAAAAAAAAAAGAAAAAAAGTGGTGCAAATCTGGAGCATTTCCTTAACCAAAAAAAAAAAAAAAAAAATAAAAAAAAAACAACTACAACAACACCAAAAAAAAAAAAAAAAAAAGTCAGCCTTCTAATGTAAAATTAGCCTCTGAGCTCTTCTATTTTTTTTGGTAAAAGTTAATAATTTGCATTATTTATAAATTAGAATTACTACATTTTCCAATTACAAAAAAACTTTGGGATGCGAGGAGTGTTATTGGCGGAGAAAAGTTAATAATTTTAGTATTTGGTACAAATGCATAACACTTATCACACCCATAGGTATTTTTGTAATTGAAAAATGTAATAATTCTAATTTATAATTGATGCAAATTATTAACTTTTACCAAAAAATAAAAAAGCATCACGTTTGTGATCAAAGGTTAGTTATATATACTAGTCTCTGAGCACGCACGTGAGCGCGTGCTCAGATGCTCTTCTATTTTTTGGTAAAAGTTAATAATTTGCATCCATTATAAATTGGGATTACTACATTTTTCAATTACAAAAATACCTAAGAGTGTGATGAGTGTTATGCATGGAGAAATGTTAATAATTTTAATATTTAGTAAAAACACATAACACTCATCACACCTCTAGGTATTTTTGTGATTGAAAAATGTAGTAATCCTAATTTATAATGGATGCAAATGATTAACTTTTACCAAAGAATAGAAGAGCCCCTGAGCACGTGCGTGAGCGCGTGCTCAGAGGCTAGTTTTATAAGTTCTTTGAGTAGGAGGCTATTAGTGCAGTGACTGAATACATGACTACTCTAGTATCAATTGTTGACTTGGATGTTAATAAAAACTTCTTTGTTTAAATAACTTTTGACTATATTTGATTTTCCTAAATTATGATTTTTAATTAAATAGTTTAATTTTTTTAATAAAAAGTAGTATATGGTTAAGAGTTTTGTAATTTAGTGGCATGACTTCCCTTTACATTATAAGAAGATTTAATGTTCAAACTTCAAATCCTTTGACCAAAAAGTTGTTATTATTGAATTAAAAAAATAAAGAAACTAAAAGTAGCGCATTACAATTCCAACAATTACGTGTTTAAGACACATTCTCAAAAAAAAAAAAGAAGACACACTCTTTAACATTTTGAATTAAATAAAAACAACATGAATATTTCCATATCAACATATATTAAATACAATTATATCTTAAAGTTTGTTTTTAAAAAATTATAAACTAATAAATCTGATTCAAATCACGAATAGATCAAGTGAAAGTGTAATTGACACCCCTCCAAGTCAATTTGTAGAAATATTATTCAACCTATTACATGATGAGTAGCTGTTCATCATATGATTTAAATAACTAATGTAATGTAAGCATTAAATATATCATGATTTTGTTTTTAGGAAACAATGCAGCATGACTATTATTTGATAGCTAATAAATCAGTAACACGAAGTTAAAAGGATAAATATATTATCACATGAATCATTGCATATAGCATTCACATAAGATGTAAGATAAATTGCAATGAATATGGAGTGAATTTAAAAGATGAGAGACTAAAGTACCTTCTTTGGAGCTGCCTGTCGTTGGACCTAGAAGAAAATGGTGTTTCCGTTCTCCCCGGGTGAAAATTTTTCTTTAGAATCGTAGCCTTTAAGGTTTAGACTTCAGAGGATAATAATTTTCTGTGTTAGTAAATATCAGATCAAAACGCGAAACATAATTCAACAACGTAAAATGAGGAGAAAAAAATACCAACCGTTCATATGAGGATTCTCTCAATGAATTGTCTGGTTAAATTCTTTTGCATTTACTTCAACTTCACCATCTCATCGCTATATAGAAAATAAAGAATCAATTGTGTTAGAATATAGTTGCAAAATACAAAATAAAATGCAAAGGAAAAAAAATGCCAACCGTTCATGAGGATTCTGTAAACAATTATATGCCAATTTTGAAAAAGAAAAATGATACTTGGGGGAAGTTATCTTTAAAGATAAAATTATAAAGTTATAAATAAATTTGCTTCTAAATAATAGGCTAACTTTTAGGAGAAAAACCCAAAACGTGGGTTTTTCTTCTTCTTCTTCTTTTCTTTAAAAATAAAATTATAGAATCATGGAGATAAATACTTCAAAATACTAATAGACAGTTCCCAAAAAAATAAAAAAAATAGTAATAGGCTAACTTTTAGGGGGAGTTGGAAATACCTAAAACGTGTGTTTATTTAAAATATTAAAAAAAAATTGAAAAACCGTGATAGTCTATCATAGCATAGGATTCTAAAATCCTAAAATTTAGGATTTTTTTTTTTTGAAATTGTAAAAAAGAAAAAAAAATTTGATGTTCAGTTTGAATTTGAAAACTAAAAATGAGTGGTCCTATTATATAGGCAATGTTTTTGCAAGAGTTAAAAAACATAGTTTTACCAAATTATCCTTTAGTTTTACCTCTACTTAAACCTAAGGAAATAGGAGTATTTTGGAATAAAAACAAAATCTGGGCCAAACAGGTGCAACTTCTTAAATAGTAGTATAGATAATTATTTCGATATTTTTGTTATTTGGTATTGGTTTTTACCCGGCCTGATACGGGAGATTAGGCCCATTAGGAAGGAGTAGCCTGGTACGTGATATCGGTTTGGAACTTAGAAGCCCGTTTGGCAGCTGAGCTTGTAGAAATGTCTAGGCACCTATGCTCTGTGTACGGAGTCTACGGACCATGGAGTAAGTGAGTAACATGTTATATGCTCCTAATATAGAAATGTAGACTGTTGCAATTAATTTGTTCAATCAAAGTTCTGCTTCTCAAAAAAAAAAAACTCTGCTTTTCCCATAAAAAAATATAATAAAAATAAAAAAAAGTTATACTTTTATAATAGGGTTTTACTATGGCATATTAGGAAAACATTTAAGGAATTTTTTTATGGAAAAATGAGAAAGTAATTAACTTTTTTTACAGCTTTTTCAAATCTCTATAAACAGTTTCCAAAAATAGATAATTAATTGAACCCTTTATAATAAAAGAAAGTTTTTTTATTCACCACGGAAACTAGAAATTTATTCAAATTGAGCACAGATCGGATCAGGTGGGAATTAGAGCCCATTCTCAACTCGACCAAAGAATATCAAGTTGGGAGCTTAGCACCCAAATCAACTCAAAATTTTGGGTTGGCTTGCCCATAGGGATTATTTGGGTGAACCAATAGATTCATTGAGTCTTGGGTTTTTTTTTTCAAGGTTGTATTTTTTGGGTTGTTTTGGGCTTTGGGCCTCTCTTTTTTCCCAGGTTGTTTTGGGTTTTTGTTGGACTGCTTTGGGCTCTCTCACTCTCACTCTTTCTCTCTGTTTACATTTTAGATTTGTTTGAGACTAAAAGTGATTACTTTAAATTTGGGTAAAATATTATTTTCGTCCTTAAAATTTTATAGAAGTTTATTTTTTTTGTCCTTAAACTATCAAAAGTTCACTTTTCGTTCTTAAACTTTGAAAACCATTTTACTTTTGGTTCTTTTGTCATTGTCATATGTGGCTTAGTAGAGTGCTAATGTGGAATCTGACTTGGACATAATTAATTTATTTTTAAAATTAAAAACAAGTGGCGCACGATAATTGGCACATGTGGATCAAAAATTTCAACGAGACAAATTTGCCCCTCACACCCACATAACCCGTTCAAATAGGCCAGGCTTAAGTATCCCCCGAGCTGAAGGAAACCCCAACGCCATAGTCATATGGCCTCAAACGAACTTTTGGATTTTTCTTGGGTTGCTTTGGCCTCTCTCTCTCTCTCTCTCTCTCTCTCTGTTTACATTTTAAAGGTTTGTTTGAGATTAAAAGCTATTACTTTAAATTTTAAAGAATAAAAGTGAATTGTAAGTCTATGAAGGAATAAAAGTGACAATTATATATTCATGGCAAAAACTTGCTTTTACATGCATGTGTAGGTGTGTGCATCATTTTTATTTTTCACTCATTTCTTATATCAATAATTTGATCTTTACTCTTGATACTTCTAATCATTACAAGAATGATAAGACAAAGGTGACGAACAAAACAAGACAAGTTGGGGCGATTTTTAAAACATGATTGTTAGGGAGGATTAAAGTTTTTTTTTTTCAACACAAACTTGGTGGCTAGGATAGCTAATGAGTCCGCAAGCTTGTTCTCATTCCTGTTAACCAACCACCTTGTATTCTATGGAGGTAAAGTGTTTCATAATTCTCTAAACCGCAGCTCTATAAGCAACCAGACTAGGATTCTTTACTCCATACACTCCTTCAACTTGCTTTATTACCAACTTAGAATCACCAAATATCTTCAACCTTTTTATGCCTAATCTTTTGGCGGCTTTCAGCCCTACTAACAAGGCTTCATACTTTGCTTCATTATTAGAGCAAGGAAAACGTAACTTATAAGCAAACATATGTTCCTCTCCTGGTGACCTTAATACCACTCCTATTCCCCTCCTAAAATGTAGACGAGCCATCGAAATACATTGGCCACTCTTGCTCCTCTGTCACCAAAACTTCCTGTTGGGGAGGTGAAAAATCACTTGTCCCAGGGAAGTTAGCCAACAAATCAGCTACTGCCTGGCCTTTAATGTCGGCTGGCCTTATGCATTCGATATTAAGGCATGATGTCAGAATGGCCCACTACGCCATTCTCCCTGACAATTGAGGGTGGGTTAAGAGATACTTCACAGGATTGCTCTTGGTCACCAACTGCACATGATGCCCTAAAAAGTAATGATTGAACTTTGATACAGCAAAGGCTAAAGACAAACATACTTTCTTAGCAGTTGAATACCTCAACTCTGGTCCCTTCATAAGCCTACTAATATAGTACACTGGCTACTCTATCCCTTCCTGATCCTGAGCTAATAATGCTCCCAAGGAGTGCTCTATGTTGGCTATCTACAACAGCAGGGGTTTACCAAGTAGAGGGGCCACCATTGTGTGAGGATCTGCTAATATCATCTGAATTTTCTTTGAATGCTTTTTGACATTGATCACACCATATGAAAGTCACTTCCTTCTTAGTTTGCTCCATAAAAGGCTTTAAAATCTCAGCTAGCCCTGGATTGAATCTTCTTAAATAAGAAACTTTTCCCACAAAACTTCTCAACTCCTTCAGAGTTGTAGGGGGACTAATGGCAGTTATTGCCTCGGCCTTTGTGGGGTCCAAATCAATCCCTCTGTGATGAACAAGAAATCTCAAGAACTTCCCTGAAGATATCCCAAAGGCACACTTGGAAGGATTCATCTTCAAGTTGTGCTCCCTGCATCTTTCAAAGACTTGCCTCAAGTGTAATAAATGCTCAAAAGGGTTCTTTGCCTTCACCACAAGATCATCAACATAATCGTCCATTTGCTTTGGAAGCATATCACCGAATATCAAAGTCATGGTTTTTTGGTAAGTAGAACCTGCATTCTTTAACTCAAAATGCATCACTTTATAGAAGTAGTTCCCAAAAGGTGTCCTAAAGGTAGTTTTTGGGGCATTTGTTGGGTCCATAAAGATTTGATTATACCCACTATAGCCATCCATAAAGGAGAAACGTTCATGACCAACTGCTGCATCTACCAGAATATCAACATTAGGAAGTGGGAATTCATCCTTTGGATAAACTTTTTTGAGATCCCAAAAATCTACATAGATTCTTATCTGACCGCCTTTCTTTTTCATAGGAACTATGTTGGCTAACCAACTTGGGCATTCAATCTTTTCAATGAATCCTGTCTTTAAAAACTTTTTCACTTCAACCTTTATCTTTTCCTTTACATCCAAACGGTATTTCCTTGGTGGTTGCTTCACAAGCTTAGCATTAGGATCTACCTTTAACTTGTGCATTACCAGGCTTGGACTCAGACCTGGCATTTCTTGGTAAATCCAACAAAAAATCCTTGTATTCCTTCAACAAGGCTATTAGCTTTCTTCTTTCTTCTTTAGACAAAACTCTTGTTGATTTTCACCAATCTTTCACCTTCTTCTCCATCATTTAGATTGATGTTAAAAAGTTCTTCTTGCACATTCTTAACAACGTCGTTCAACTATTCAGGAGCTTCTTTCACAGGCTCCTCAGCTACATGAACATTTTTTGGCTGTTATATCAGATTAAGGGAATTAGGCTCGCCATCTTCCTCATCCCCTTCCTTTAACTGTCAGAACTCATATACCACCCAGCCATAAGGCCGGGTGATTCTTCTTATCTTGGAAGGCCTTTCTGACTCTACAACTTCACCATTATCTTCTTCCTCTACTTGCAAAGCAATAGAATTAAATTGAAGAATTCTATTTTCACCCTTATGCTCATACTCTTGATATAAAGCTGCCTCAACAAAATGAAGCTCTGCTCCATCAAAAGGCATCTTAGTGGCCTCAATAACCATTTGCCTGTTCCTCCAAATGGCCTTCACACATTGATGATATGAGGAAGCCACAGCTTTATATGCCTTCAGCCATGGACGGCCTAAAATGATGTGATAGGATGTACTCCACTCCATGCATGAGAGTGGGTGCCCGAATTGGCCCAACCCTAAGGTCCAAAGACACATGCCTTAGGGTACTCTACTGTAAGGCTTCTATTCCTACTACCTATGGTGGCTTTGGAATGATTCTTTCTCTCGGAATACCCAAGGCATTAAATGTTGGGAGAGGCAGAATATTGGTGGATGCATCAGTGTCTATCAAGGCCCTTTTGATTTGAGATGCTCCCAAAAAGGCAGTGAGATATAAAGGTCTGTCGCCATCAACAACTCGGTTGGCTAGATCTTTACCAAAAAATGTGACTGAATCCTTTGCTTCTTGGTATGCCACTTGCATCAAACTTCCTTCAATAGCGGCCACTTCATGATTCATTTCCATCACCTTGGTCAAAGCTTGGGCTGCCTCTCTTCTAGCCATTGGCCTAAGACCTATTCCTTTAAGAAAGGAATGTATCTTATCTTCCTACTGAATTCTTGTTATCATTTCTTCATCTACCAAAGGTGGAGGTGTTGAGCTGCTGCTAGCCATGTTCTCTGCTTCTTCTTCCATGGGATCCTCACGACCCATGAAGAAAGTCATTGCCACCTTTGGTCTACACATCCTTAGGTCAGCCATCTTCCTAGCTTTGATAACTAGATATCCCTTGGCTACCCTATCATGGAAAATAGTTCTCAAAACATAGCAATCCATGGTATGGTGATCACATTTCTTGTGGTACCTATAATAAAGTGGACTTCACTTTTCCTCTTCTATGGGTTCATGTTTGCATTCGGGCAACACCACTACACCATCCTTCAACCAAGCTTCTAGGATGCTACACAACTCCTCAGTAGACATGGTAAAAGGAGGAAGAATACTACCTCTCTCCCTCTTTTTACCTTTGACTACTTTCTTAGGTTCCTCTACCACAGCAACTTCCACCTTCTTGCTTTTTCTCCTCTAGGGCTGTCTAGGCATACTCATAGCTTGTGAAGTCGAACTTTTTGAAGACTTCCTTACAGACATACGTGTTCTTCTTACAGCCTCTACAAGCCTTATAAAACTAGAAAGCTGCAAGTTTTCGAGATAAGGCCGATATTCATACAATATATCTGCAATACAAACATTCACCAACCTTTCCTCTTCCATAGGATCATAGCATAACAAATAAAAGTCTCTGAACCTGTGAATATACTCCAACAACCCTTCAGACTATTGACACCCCATTTTGCAATCCGCATTTAATCTCACATGCAGAGTAAAAGGGTAATTTCATCTTGAAAATATGCATCTTGATTTTAGTCACTAGATCCTTAATCTCATTTCACCAAAATGATCTTGATATTATAAAGATCAAATCGACTGGTCATAAGCCCTAATCGGACCATCAAATTGAAAGTTATCATCAAATCAAGTTATCATCAAATCAAGTTTTAATGGCCGAAATGCACTATCACTAATTGAGTTCGACTATATGTGATTATGAACAATTGATTCCAATTGGTTATAATTATAATCAATTTGGGATTAATGATGTGTCATAATTTGATTGGTTAGAACTACATTTTATGATGAGATTGCATACACCTAATTAATTAGATAGATAAATATTAATTATTCAATGAGTAATTTGTGCAATTATCTTTTAATTAGGGTAAATTTGGAACTAATTAAGTCTGATATGGGAGTGATTGGAGTCATTTAATGTTAATTGAGAGCTAATTTGGGACCTATTAATGTTAATTGTGTTGAAATCATTTTCTAACAAATGATCTTTGCTCACCATTTCATTTATATCTCTCCGAATATTTTGAATCTGTGAATGAGGTTAATTTTTCCAAAAACTAGACATCCGGGGCTTCAATTTGAGCATAAGAATGAGACAATTCTAATTAGAATTGAGGAAAATATGATTTTTTTTTTTTTTTAGTTGGCTCTATAGGCTGTTACAGTAGTTACGAGAAAACCGAATTTTGGCTTGCTCCTCACTCCCACTAATCTCTATATTTAATGCACTAGATTTCCCCCAAGGCTAAAATGAGGTTTAGGTTCATGATTCTTTGTCAACCCTCATTAAATGGCATTCATTTCATATTTTCTCCACCACTACTATATAAACCCCCAATTTCCATCATTCCAAGACACAAAAACTCTCTCTCTTCCCTTCTCTTGAATTCTAATGAAGTTGAATAGTTTTGTCATATCTTGGTCTTCTTGAGACTCAAGGTATTGAGTGAGACTCACTCTTCCTCTCCTAACTATTCTTTTCCTTCACCCTTAGGATCTCTACCAAGAGTCTCCTCCTCCACTATATGGATCTTGCATGAAGGTATAATCCCTTTCCCTAACTTGTTTTTTATGTTGCCATGATGATAATTTAGGATTAAAGAATGATAGTAACTATTCAAATTCTTTTGAGTATGTTCGAATGTTCTTAAATGTTCTTATGTGTTCTTCACATGTTCATGCATAACACTAGTTTTAATTTTAAATCCACATCAAAAATATGAAAAACATGTTTGTTTCATAATTCTTTCAAATCATTGAATCTAGGATATCACAATCCACACAGATTCACTAATTTATTTTTCAATCCAAATGAAATGCTTAATAAATTGAATTAGGGTTTATCACATGCACACACTTTAAATTCAACATGCAAATTGATTGATAATATATTGAATGATGTGATATGAATGTTAGCTACCACAGTCTAGAAGACCGGTTTCACCGGGTAAGATGGGTGCTTAACACCTTCCCACCTTGTAACATAGCCTCCGAACTTAGATCAAGGGTTGATAAACCAATGTTTATCCTTGTAATTTCAATTTCTAGATTGTAACTAGAAAACAAAGTTATGTACTTTATCTTAGAGTGTATCTAGGACCAAAGCCATGTAATTTTCCTATGATTAATGTAAATTCAATTGAAAATTAATAAAATGAGGAATTTTTCAATTTTGGTTTTCTTATTTATCTCGATAATTAAATAAGTGGCGACTCTATTGTAAAACCCTTAATCTAAAGGGGAAAATATAACTAATCGAACCTCTATTTTGAGAGGTAATAACATGATTCCACACATTCACGTGGGTTTAGCTCAACATCATAAAAAAAGGGGCTGGGGGTGCGATCTCTCACCTAGACACCCTTTGCTTTTCGTGCTGCAGATCTGATAGCGTGAGTTTTTCTTCCAAAGCAAAGAACTTTTTCATGAACTGCGTTGCCAAGTCGTTCCAACTCAAAACCGACCCTGGTGAAAGACTAGTGTACCAAGTAAAAGCACGGCCTTCTAACGATTTAGAAAACTCCCTGAGCCTCAGCTCATAGTCATGGAAGTGAGCCGTCAACGCATCTACATACCATCTGATGTGCTCTTTAGCATTCCCTGTCATGCCATCATACTTGGGAAAGATAAGAGGAGTATAACCAACAGGATAAGGCTTTCCAGCTATTTCTTCGGGATAGGGAGGTCTGGTATCGACATAAACAGCATTCTCCAACTTCTTAGCTTCAAACAAGATAGAAGAAACATCTTCCTTGGTCAGATAAGGAGGTCATTGAGGACCTTGACCACCTTGAGGGGCTTGAGGTATGGCTATCTCCTGACGTAGAGATTGAAATTCTGCCAGCATAACAGCCTGAGAACGTTGAAGGTCTTCAATGATAGCCATGGTATTCCTGTTCTCGTGGTGACTAGCCTTACTAGAGGACTCTATGCCTTCAGAGTGCATAGATATGTGGTTTGCACTTGGCTCTGACAGATGGTTTTCACCCACACCAGTCAGTATCCCCATAGCTTTCTTCCTAGGAGGCATGGAGAAAGTAGTAGAAAAACGGAGGGGTACAACCCAACAAAAACACACTTAAAAGGGAAATAACCAGAGATTCCCCAATAGAGTCGCCAAAAATGTATGTACAAGTTAGATTTGAACTTATATAAGGGAGTAGAATAAGTTATCTAACAGTACATCAACACGAAAAAACTTGAAAAGATACTAGTTTTGACATGACACTCAAAAAAGAAGAAGAGGAAAGTGATAATAAGAACATAAAAGGACATAAGATGTACGTGGAAAACCCTAAAAAGGGATGAAAAATCACAGTGTGAGCAAGAATTGAATGTTCTTGCTCTGCTCAGATTGTATTATGTTTGAAAAGAGGTCAATCTCGTACAATAAGGGCGTTCTTCCTTCCTTCCTATTTTATCAACTTTCTATTCTCTTCTACAAATATCTACTTGAGTTCTTGTCTTAAAAATACAGCTGCATGTTCCTCATATAATCTGAGGAATATGGCTGAGCACAAGGACAGGTGTCAAGTTATCATTTTCTTATTTTAGACATTTTCAGAGCTGTGAGGTTATTTGCTGACTAGAGGATAGGAATCGTGCCAACGTGGTATTGGGACCTATAGGTTGGTGACTTTGCCACTACTTGGGAAACAAGTCCTGGACATTGAGAGGGACATCAGGAGTACTGTGATTAATACACATGTCTCTGAGGTGGTCCAACATGCATTCAACTAATAAAGGGTGTCCTCATAGCTTCTGACCTTAGAAAGTCACTATCTCTCTTTTTGTGAGAGCTTGAGTACCATGTTAGGTGCATATCTTACTTCCTTTCCAAGGTTGTCACGCCTTTAGCACAGACCAAGAACAAGATCCCTTAGCCAACGCTTCCTCTTCCTTTGCTCACAGTTATTCCACGTGTAAGGTTCAGATTCAACCACATATACATTTTCCCATACCTTAGTGGTGTTATGTACAAGAGGTAAAGAGTTTAATATAACTAAGTGTATAGTTTTTGAAGCTCTTGGTCTACCTTTAGTACATAGACTTATATATCCATACACTGAGTCTCCTCTTACAGATGATGTGATGTCTTTAATTTGTGGAATGTTAGTCACTTGGGGATTTGAACCAAAGATAAACTCAAGTGAGTTTACTGAGCTTAAATATCTTTTCTTAAGGATAGCTTGTAATAACTTCTTCCCTATCTCTCACATTCACACCATTCCTTTAGACATATGTGCTTTTTTTTTTATGCTTTTATCACAGATTGGTCCATGTGTTTTCCTTCCCTATTCATTCAAACCATTGTTAAGGTTTTTAGGAGTAAATCTAAAACACACAAGCTGTTCTTTCTAGTGTTTACATATAGGGTGTTGACCTTTCTAGGGTTAGAAGACTTTCTTGCTCTAGAATTAGGTCATATCATTGCCCGTATAGAAGCCACTTTTCTTAGACAGCGACAGGCTCAGATGAAGAGTGTTGAACCAAGCACTAGGACTTCAAAGGGACCTAGAGTGGAAGCTTCTATTGCTGCTCCTACTACTAGTGATCAGCCTGCTACTGTGGATCCTGCTGGTGATGCTAAGACTGTTGATCCTACAGTTGCCCTTCCTCTCTCACTCCGTGCCATGATGGAGACTTTTATGACTACTCAGGTAGCTTATGGACAGCTTATTGATGAGATACTCACTGAGGTTGCTGCCTTCAGAGCAAATTTTGCTGAGTATATAAGTGCTTTTCCACCTCCTCCACCTTCTAATCCTTGATCTGCTTTTGGCAATGTGTAACAAAAAGGGGGAGTAGGATTTAGGATAGGCTCTTGTACTTAAGGGGAGGGTAGAGAGATTTTGTATTCAGGGGGAGTAGTTTAGATTTTGTTGATGAGAATTTTTTATGTATATTTTTTTCTCATTTATGTTATTTTTATTGTTCTTGTTTCACAAACATTGTTCGTTCATTGACTATGATAGTTTATTTGATGTTTATTCATTTGATATTTTGTCTATCTCTTATGTTTTGTGAATTCAAGTTCAGTTTTTATATTTTGGATTTATACTGTAATTTCCACACATGCGTTTATGGTTTGTTTTGAGTGTTTCAAGAATTTACTGGTTAATTCTTTCTCATCTGCAGCCTATTCTAGCAACTAATAGTTAGTGGATTGTGATGGAATTGTATTTGGGTAACGTGTAAGTTGGGCTAATTCTTGAGTTGAGCAATTTTTTAAGTGTGTTTTGTCACAGATTACCAATGGGAAGATTGTTAGATTTTAAAAATTTAGGATTAAATATTTAGAATTTCAACTTGTATGTGTTGGTAAACCGAGAATAAAAAATGTCTAGAATAGGTGTTAGACATTACTCAAAACTGTACAGGTCAAAACTCAGGAATGTATAAATTGCAGGAAAAATGTTTATTTTTCTATGAAGTTCAACCGATTGAATGGTGAAGCTTGATCGATCGAAAATCGCAGAAAAATAATTTCTGCAAAATTTTAAATAGACCTAAGCTCGCGAAAACGTTTAAGGTTTTAGTCCAACACTTCTACTTATAAAAGGAAAACTCTAGCCACGTTTTGAAGACTCTTGGAAGACTTGTGAGTTACTTCTGTGAGATTGAAAATGTATTGTACCTTTTAACTCTACAAGTATTTACCGAAACAAGATCTACAATCAAGTGCCGGTGGAATTTAGTTGCTACATAGATCAACAAGCAATGATCTGAAACCCTTGAGTGGGATCTCAAGTCACAAGGGTGGGTGGTTGTGTGCTGCAAATCCAAGAGAGGAGTCCATAGATTCGAAGCTTCCAAGTGGTTGTGCCAGTAAGTTACTATTAGAGTTAGCAATAGATTTAGGGCTAAATCTTTTGTAAAAACTTCAATTCTCTGTTAATTGATTTGTTTTACCTTGAGTATAGTTAGGTCAAATCATCACCAGGTTTTTACCTTGAAATTGTTGATTGCATTGGTTTTCTTAAGTCATCATATTATTGTGTTCTATATTTTCGGCTGTTTTGCATGATATGATTTATTATTGTTTAAACTAGATTTGAATAATTAACCTAAGTAACTATTTGGCTAATATATTAGGTTAAACAATTTGCATTAAGGGGTCTAAACAAACAAACGGAGTCTATCCATGTTGATTGGACGAAGCATCTACTCCTTATCCAAATCTATAATTCTTGTAGAACCTCCTGACATGATCTTCTTGATAATAAAAGGCTCAGACCATCTTGGTTTCATCTTTCCTCTTGGGTCAAAAGTTTTATCTCTAAACACTTTTAAGACCAAGTCCCTTTCTGTAATGTTTCTAGGTTTCACATTTTTGTTAAATGCTTAAGCAATCCTCTTTTGATACCCTTGTACATGGTATTGTGCTCCATCATGACTATCCCACTCAAAGAAGGGTGTGCGGCATCCAAATGCTTAGGCCCACTTAGTCCCGGATCTCTGCTATAAGAGCACGGTGCTTCGGCCTAGCTCTCACTCACCCAAAAGCCCAATCCATACTAACGCAGGCCGGGGGCCCAAGCCTCACTGCGAAAGACATATTCGGCAGAGCTTTACCGAGCATGTTGGGAAAGGTAGATGAACGGCACATCATCCTTGTTTGCCCGGATAAATTCCTCTAAGCACCACCGCCGAGCTATCCACGGGAGTGGGCACCAAGTCCCAAAGCCATCCAAACTTAATTTCCCACTTATCATCACCCTAACTGGATCTTCCTAGCACTAAATACGCACCGACTCTGCCGAGCTATCCACGGAGGTGGACACCAAGTCCCAAAGCCACCCAGACCTGATCTCTCACTTACAGAAGACCCTACTGGACCCTCTGTCGCACTAACTATAAGAGCATTGAAGACCTGCCTCTGGACTTCGAACTATAAATAGAAGGGGAGGATAAGATGGAAGGTTTGGTTGGAAAAAAGTAGGAGTAAACAGAGAATAGTAAGGTCAAATAGAAGAAATCTTGAGGGAGAAGGAGGAAGTAAAGCATCACTAAAAAGGAGAAAAGTGATCTCATTGAGCCTCTAGTTGGAGAATGACCCATAGTAGGAAATTCTAGCCCAACACATAAATAAGTTGTGAGCCCAAGTGGGGCTGGGTTCATCAGCCTCATTTGCGACCCGCACAATTGGCACCGTCCGTGGGAAACTCCTATATTGTTGTGGTTCAGCTGAGGCTCGCACATGAAATAGATGTCCGGAAGACGTTCGGGGAGTGACGCTAAAAGTGGCTTTGTCGGATCCTCTCGGGGGTCGTCCTGGCGAGAACGAAGGCAGAAGGGGCGCGAAGACAGGCGTCACGAGCGGGCAGAAGAAAGTCCCGGACTCGGAGAGGGCTCGTACCAAACGCAACGGACGGTATCCGGTGCTTCGGGGCATAGGCGGTTTGACGAAAGAGATGAAGAGCTTGAACGGTTGCGTAGGTTGGTGAGAGATTTAGAGTTGGAGGCAGAAGACAGGCACTAGAGAATGGGCCAGGACAACTGAGCAAGAAGACCAGGTGCCGGGGAGGAACGACAAGGAGTGGGGTCCGATCAATCTGGATACCGCCGTCGCCGAGAGCGCTCACAGTCGCGAGAATCTCACCTACGTAGGGGCCAGCGTCGAGATCGCTCACGCTCGCGGGATTATCCCGACCGAGGCAAGGATTCTCCTGAAGAAAAACGGCCCTACAACACGGCTATGGACGCAATGAGCCGTGCATTACGCAAAGCTGCTCGGTCGCTGTTCTCAACTGACATCGAGCACGCCCTAATGCCGGACAGATTTACACGCCCCCCGTTCAACTCTTATGATGGGAAGACGGACCCGGTGGAACATGTCAGCCACTACATCCAAATGATGTCATTGCATACCCGGAATGACGCGCTAATGTGCAAGGTATTTCCCTTAAGCCTGGGCCTCACCTCTCTTAGATGGTTCAATGGTTTACAGAAGGGTTCCATCTGCTGTTTCGCCGAGTTAATACAGGAGTTCGGAGTCAGATTTGTTACTTGCAGCCGTGTACCACAACCGGTAGATGCACTACTGTCAATGAAAATGAGGGTAGGGGAAACCCTTCGTAATTACGCTAGCCGGTATTGGGAGCTTTACAACAAGATTAGTGGAGGGAACAAAAAAATTGCTGCGAGTACTTTTAGGATGGGGTTACCCGAGGATTCAGGTTTAAGGGAGTCATTGACTAAGAAACCTCCCGAGGACATGAGACAGCTAATGAGGCGCATCGAAGAATATAAACGGCTAGAGGATGACCGGCTGCAAAGCAAAGGTAAAGTGCCAATAATAAATCATCCCCGGCAGAATAGTTTCCCACCAAGGATACGAGGGAACATGAGGATTCAGGAACCAGAGACACCGGCAGGGGAGGTAAATGTGGCATTCAAAAAGCCGGTGCATAAGATTCTAGACAAGATTAAGCATCAACCCTACTTTAGGTGGCCGAACAGAATGGGTGGTGACCCCACTAGAAGGAACCAGAACTTGCACTGCACTTACCATAAAGATAAAGGACATACCACCGAGCAATGCCGAGTACTGAAAGATCATCTTCGGCAGCTGGCCGGAGCCGGGTATTTAAAGGAGTTTGTGACGGACGCAGGGGACCAAGGAGCAGGGCAAGGCACTCCGCATAGGGGCAACTTACTCTCACCCCCTCTCGGGATAATTGAAGTCATCCACACACCTACCAAGAAATGTTCCACGGCAAAAGGGAAAGGGGTGTGGACATTAGCAACAGCAGAGGAAAGTCAGGACGGGCCGTCATCCGGGAAGAGGATGAAGCTCTCCAAAGGACCAATCGCCTTCGATGATAGTGATTTGGAGGGAACGGTCCAACCACATGACGACGCGCTAGTAGTCAATGCCCGAATAGGTGGTTTCTTGGTAAAAAGGGTGATGATAGATCAGGGAAGCGGAGCTGACGTGATGTACCCAGACTTGTTTTGAGGACTTGGATTGAGGAATGGGGACCTCTCCGAGTACGGTACCCCCTTGGTCGATTTTGACGGTAAGGTCGTGATCCCTAAAGGGCAGATCTCTTTGCCCATGAATATGGAAGGTAAAGAAGTGGTGGTAACCTTTATAGTGGTAACTTCCTTCTCCCCGTACACTGCGATATTGGGAAGACCGTGGATCCACGAAATGGGCGCTGTCCCGTCCACTTTACACATGAAGGTGAAGTTTCCCACCGAGCAAGGTGTTACGGTGGTAAGAGGAAGCCAGCAGACGGCGAGACAATGTTTGGTTGCACTAGTTGACTGGAGGAAGGAAGCAATCAAACGAGGGAAGAGTACCGAGAAAGAGGAAGCGCAGCAAAATATCTCGTTATAGCAACTACAGAATCCCCAAGGTGAGAAGGGGGATAGACGTGCCGAAGAGATGATGAAAGTACGGATACTTCCGGACTTCGATAGGTGTTTTCATATAGGGGAAGGTATGGATGATGAAGATAAAGTAAAAATGTTGTTAGTCTTAATACAAAACGTGGACGTGTTTGCTTGGAGCCCTTATGAGGTGCCCGGGGTGGATCCCGAATTCATCGTTCATAGACTCAATGTTGACTCCTCGCATCCGCCCAAGAAACAGAGGCCGAGGAGATCGTCCAAAGAGCATGCCGAGGCTGTAAAGGAAGAGGTCCAAAGGCTGAAGGAGTCTGGGGCAATAAAGGAAACATATTTCCCAGAGTGGTTGGCAAACACCATCGTGGTGAAGAAGAAGAACGGCAAGTGGAGGGTTTGCGTGGATTTTACAGATCTGAACCGAGCATGTCCAAAGGACCCATTCCCCGTGCCTAAGATTGATCAGTTGGTCGACGCCACGTACAGTCACCCTAGGATGAGTTTTCTAGATGCTTTTCAGGGGTACCACCAGATCGCCCTAGCACCCGAGGATCAGGAAAAAGCGGCATTCATCTCCCCGGAAGCCAATTATCATTACACGGTGATGTCCTTTGGGCTAAAGAACGCCGGGGCCACTTACCAGCGAATGATGACAAGGATGTTCCGCGACAAAATAGGATGCACGGTCGAGGTCTACATTGATGATATGGTGGTAAAGAGCAAGCAGGAGGAACAACATATGGGCGATCTCCGGGAAGTATTCGAAACACTTAGGCGACACAAGCTACGCCTTAATGCCGAGAAGTGCGCGTTTGGCGTGGGGGCTGGAAAATTCTTGGGATATCTGATCACGAGCCGGGGAATAGAGGTCAATCCCGATCAAATCGAAGCAATAAAGAGGCTGAATCCACCGAGCAATCCGAAGGAGGTACAGGTTTTAACCGGGATGTTGGCAGCTCTTAACCGATTCATCTCCAAATTCGCGGATCGTTGCCACCCATTTTACCAGCTTTTGAAGAAATGGACAGGGTTTTTGTGGAACGAAGAGTGCGACAAAGCTTTTCGGGACTTGAAGGGTTACTTAGCAAGGGCACCCATGCTAGCCGCGCCGGAGCCTGGTGAAGATTTATTTATGTACCTGGCGGTATCTGACCACGCCGTGAGCGCGGTGCTATTGAAGGACAGGGGGATACAACAACCCGTGTACTATATCAGCAAGACCTTGGTCGATGCCGAGAAAAGGTATTTGCCTCTGGAAAAGCTAGTGTTGGCCCTTATCCATGCCACGAGGAAGCTGCCGCATTATTTCCAGGCCCACACAGTCTATGTGTTAACCGAGTACCCTTTACAATCACTTTTGAGAAGATCTGACTTCATGGGACGGATAGCGAAATGGGGGACTAGGCTGGGCTCTTTCGACATACAGTACCGACCTCGACATTCGGTGAAGGGCCAAGTCCTTGCAGATTTTGTCGCTGAATTCTCGCCTAGGAACGGTGGAGAGATGATCTGCAGTGTAGAAGCTCGCCCGTGGAAGGTGTTTGTGGACGGAGCCTAAGTTCCTAGGGAGCCAGTGCCGGGATCGTTATCTTTTCTCCTGAAGGGATTCGACTGGAGCACTCTTTTAGATTGGGATTCAAGGCCTCCAACAACGAGGCCGAGTATGAGGCCTTGCTCGCCGGACTAAGATTAGTATCGAAGCTAGGTGCTCGGAACGTGGAAGTATACTCAGATTCTCGGTTGGTTGTCAACCAAGTCCAGGGAAGTTTTGAAGCAAGAGATCCTCGGATGAAGGCATACTTGTGCGCTGCAAAACTGATTATAAGCAAGTTTGTCTCGGTGAAAGTATCCCAAGTGGGACGGGCACAGAACAGGCACGTCGACTCCTTAGCCACGCTAGCATCATCAAGTGTCGAGGATGTGCCTTAGCTGATCAGGGTAGAGCTTATAGCTGAACCAAGTATTCAGGTTCCTGACAACATTGCCGTCAGGGTGGATAGTGTCGCCACAGTTTCATCGCCTGCACCGTGTTGGATAGATCCCATCGTTGCTTTCCTGGCCGAGAATAAAGTCCCAGAGGATCAAAAGGAGGCCGGTAAGATACGTAGGACGGCAGCTCAATATTGGTTGTCAACAGAGGACAAGTTATACCGAAGGTCTTTCGGAGGACCGTACCTTTTGTGTTTACACCCCGAGAAAGTTCCTGAGATTTTGGCCGAGCTTCAAGATGGGGTATGCGAGAGTCACGTGGGGGGGCGTTCCCTAGCATATCGGGCGATGACCTAGGGGTTTTGGTGGCCAAGGATGCAAAGGGACGCCGCCGAGTATGCTCTAAAATATGAACAGTGCCAAAAACATGCCCCCTTAATTCACCAGCCTGTCGGTCAACTCAATCCGATCAGCTACCTATGGCCATTTGCATAATGGGGGCTGGATATTCTTGGTCCATTTCCACGGGCTACAGGTAACCGCCGGTTCGTGATTGTTGCCGTTGATTACTTCACCAGATGGGCTAAAGCTGAGGCCTTGGCAGATATCTGGGATACAGATGTAAAGAAGTTCGTGTGGAAGAATATAGTGACTAGGTTTGGGGTGCCGGAGTCGTTAATATCCGATAATGGGTTACAGTTCGATAGTAGAGCCTTCTGCACCTTTTGCAAGGATCTTGGCATCAAAAACAGGTATTCTACCCCGGCGTACCCTCAGAGCAATGGTCTGGCAGAAGCTACAAACAAAGTAATATTGAACGGATTGAAGAAAAGACTGGACGGCGCAAAGGGGAGTTGGGCCGAGGAGCTGCCGAACGTGCTTTGGGCTTACCGAACTACCCCCAGGAGATCCACAGGGGAAAGCCCGTTCTCCTTAACTTACGGATCGGAGGCCGTTATACCGACCGAGGTAAACTTATGTAGCGCACGGGTTGCGGGGTTCAATCCCGCTCAAAACGACGAGATGATAGTCGGGCTCTTGGACAGATTGGAGGAATGCCGTGAGGCGGCCACTGTACGACCCGCGGAGTACCAGCAAAAGCTCGCCAGGAGATACAACCAAGGTATAAGAGCCAGGGAGTTCAGCGCGGGAGACTTAGTCCTGAGAAAGGCCATAGGGAGTATGCGAGATACCAACGCCGGGAAGCTGGCCCAAACATGGGAAGGGCCTTACAGGGTTACCGCAATCGCCGGTGCGGGGGCATATTACCTGGAAGACCTAGACGAGAGACTTCTGTCGCGGCCGTGGAACGTTCATAACTTAAAAAAGTTCTATCCACGGAGGTGGACACCAAGTCCCACAGCCACCCAGACCTGATCTCCCACTTACAGAAGACCCTACTGGACCCTCTGTCGCACTAACTATGAGAGCATTGAAGACCTGCCCCTGGACTTCGAACTATAAATAGAAGGGGAGGATAAGATGGAAGGGTTGGTTGGAAAAAAGTAGGAGCAAACAGAGAATAGTAAGGTCAAATAGAAGAAATCTTGAGGGAGAAGGAGGAAGTAAAACATCGCTAAAAAGGAGAAAAGTGATCTCATTGAGCCTCTAGTTGGAGAACGACCCATAGTAGGAAATTCTAGCCCAACACATAAATAAGTTGTGAGCCCAAGTGGGGCTGGGTCCATCAGCCTCATTTGCGACCCGCACAAAGGGTATATACAAGAAGGCAAGAGTAAGAAGAAGGGGTTGGAAAAATCTAGGTGAGTGACACGAGAGAAAGGCGAGAATGCAATCTTTGGGGACTAAGATCCTGCTCGGAACTTAGGAAGAGAAGTTCAGTCAATTGGATACATCTTCAGCTAGGCTAGAATCTCATAGCCCAATAGCATATTAGAACAAAGGCTCGGTCCATCATAGCAACAGACCATTCCTAGGATCTCCCATTGTAGGCCAAGAGTTTTACCCAAAAAACAAATAAATTGAGGGCTTGCGCCCAAAATAGACTAGGGTCATTAGGCCAACGCCACCACAGAGGTGAAAGAAAATGAACTTCTAAGTGTAATTGGTTTTGTTTGGTTGCTAAGAAAATGTGAAGGAAAGTAAAAGAAAATTAGTTATTTGAACTTTTGTTTTGTTTGGTTGCTAAGAAAATGTAGGAAAGTTATAGAAAATGAACTTTGATTAAATGGGTTATTTTGGGTAAAATGGTTGTGTTACTATATTAAATGGGTGTTTAATTTATATTTAAATATATAATAAATGGATAATAATGTACCGACTCAAAACTCACCCAACCGGTCCATTTGCTACCCCTAGACCTTTTTATTTTTATTTTTTTTTATTGATAGGGCTACCCCTAGACCTAAACAACAATTAAACCTCATTCATACAAAATATAACTCTTTTCCATCTCTATTGTGTGTGTTTGTTTCTTAAAAAAAAAAAAAAAGAATGGGTAATTTTCTCACATTGCTTAAGAGAGCATTGTGTTTAGTATAACTTGCTCCACATTCCTTTAAAAATTACCATGACTTTTAGGTGGAGTTTGTAACTTACCTTTGTATTAGAACTCCTTTCCCTCTCTCATGTGTGTATTTGTTTCTAAAAAAACAAAATTATATATATGTGTGTGTGTGTGTGTGTGTGTTGGGTTTAAGTTACACCTGGTGTAACTTTAAACAATATTATACCACTCAATATTTTTTAATTGGATATGAATTTTGACAAATTCACCATTAGATTATATTATCTTCTTATATTCTCCATACTTGCAAAATTTTAAGGTGATCAAAGATTAATAATCATGTCATTAATTATTTAAATTCAGGTTTTTGTAGTTTAAAATAATATATAAAAGATGAGTTTATGAATCAAATGATAAATAACATCCAATTGACATGAATGTTAAGAACATATAACACAAGTAATTCAATGGTGAAATTTTCAAAATATGAATTTTATAACAAGTTATTAGGTGGTGTAATATTGCTTAGAGTTACATCAGATGTAACTTGAACTCAACTCACACACACACACACACACACACACACACACACGGGTTGGATTCAAGTTATACCTAGTGTAACTCTAAGTAATATTACACCATTCAATATTTTTTAATTAGATGTGAATGTGATGAATCCATTATTAGATTACATTATCTTCATATATTCTCAATGTTTGCAAAATTTCAAGGTGATCGAGGATTAATAATCATGTCATTAATTAATTGTTTAAATGCAAGTTTTTGTAGTTTAAAATAAGACATAAAAGATGAGTTTATAGATTAAATGGTAAATAATATCCAATTGATATGAAAATTGGTGAATGCTAAGAACATATGGAACAAGTAATTCAACAGTGAAATTTTCAAAATATGAATTTGGTAATAAGTTATTGGGTAGAGACGGAACTAGGATTTGAAGTCGAGAGGGGCCAAACATGAATAAATTTTTTTTCATGCGAATCCAACCTAATTAACGTCTATTGAATATATATAAACAAAGAATCAACAAAAGAAAAGACACAAAATAATTGTTTCTTAGTACATTTAAACTAAATTATCTATTAAAATGGAATTAGATTATTGCTTTAATTCCCAATAAATCATATATGATGGACTTTGTACAGAATTTAGTTGCAATCTCTCTTTTAATGTTCAAAATTATAGAGTCCCTTAGAAAATCTTCTTTCATAATAAAAAAATTCTTCATGAAATTGAGATATCTTCATTAAAGGTAGGTAATATTGCGTCACTAACAATGACTTCTAAAATATTTGTATTTATTTTTGGAAAACTAATTAGTTGCAAAAGGCAAAATAACTTATAAACTATCACCACATAACTATACGCATAGGTGATACACAATGTTAACTTACAACTGACCAAAAAAAAAATTCTAATAAATAGTCTACAATAACTAAAAATCATACTTGGAAAAAAGAATTAGACGTTAAAAGCGTATAAAACTGTTAACTAACTGTGTAATACCATGAATAAATTAAAAAGTAGTATTAAATAAATAAATATATATATATATATATATGGTTGAGTTTGACAATGTCAAATTTGTCAATTTAATTTGTCTACTTTGCTTAATATGTTAAATTGACAATATATAGTGACAGACAAGATATTATTTTTAGTACAATAATATTTATATTCCAATTTAATAAAAATATTTATTGTTGTTTGTAACTTGTGGTTGACATTCCACAGTTTTACTATTAGCTTATATAGGCTCTTACAAACCACACACTTGGGGTAAGTAATTCCACTCACAACAGTAATGGATCCATGTCCGTTTATCCATAGAAGAGAGAGAGAGAGATATGGAGGGAGAGTGATTATATATTTATATGAGTGGGTGTGAGCAATGGCAGAGCAGTGGGAGTAGTGACTAGTGGTTGTTCTTCCTCAAATTTTTTCCTTCTTAGGTGACATGCGGTTGGCTTGGAAGGTTAGATTTCTCTCCCTCTTGAGATTATTTTTTTTTTAATTTTTTTTTTTGAGCCTCTTTCTTGACTCTAGTATAACTGTTAGGAATTTCATATTTGTAGAAGTGGGTTTGTATTTGTACTAAAAAAAAATTGTTTCAGTAGGGGCGATGGGCCAAAAGAGTAGGCCATGCATGTAACCATTTTATTGTCTTTGGGTTAATTTAGTTTGAGAGGGGTCAATTTTCATTTTTCTTGAGGGAAAGGAGAGGGGCGAAGGGGCAAATATAACTTTCTTTTGGGGGGATTATAATTTTTCTTGGACTTATTTTTTAAAATCTTAAATATATAACTACTATTTAGTGTTTTAAAAAAATTTGAGAGGCAAGCCACCTCTGCACGTGATTCCGTTTTTGTTATTAAATAGTATAACATTACTTAGAATTACACCATAAGTAACTTGAATTCAACTCTCTCTCTCTCTCTATATATATATAGAGAGAAATGCTAACGAGTACTTTTAGATTACTGGTTAATAATCTATTTAAAAAAAAGTTTTTATGAAAAATAAAAAAAAAAGTAATTAATATTTTGACAATTTTTTTCATTTATTATAAAAGTGGTATTAAAATTTTTTGAAAATAAATTATTAAAGGGCACTTGTTACATTACATCTATATATATATATATATATAAAAGAAACAAGAAAACAAGCACACCCATGACCTGCACATTAAAAACAATAAAAACAAAAACCACAACCATATTAGTAAGTGCGCAAATATATAAAGATCCATCAGCCTACATATACCCATGGACTATGGACCAACTAGTGTGTGAGAGCCCGAGCTCTCACAATAACTTTAAGTTTAGACCAACTAAAGGTCTGCCATTTTAGATTCATAAAAGAAAACTAAAGATCGCCACTTTGCTTACGAAATATCGACCACAAAGATGGGCCAATACCGCAAGGAAAGCCATTATCCGATAACCTAACTTACATAAAAGAAAACTGAAGTCTAAAGATCGGCACTTTCTTACGAAATATCGACCACAAAGATGGCCAATACCGCAAGAAAAGCCAGTCCGATAACCCAACTTAGATGAAGTGGAAGGTTAATAGCCATCATTGATATGAACCCCAGAACAGCAAGACCCGATCCTATTCTGCTCAAAATTCCTGCAATCCTTGGGTTCAATATGCTGGCAACCCTTGGGTTCGTATAGGGTTGGCAAAGAACAGCCGCGCAACAAATGAAACCCAGCAAGTTAATAATCGTTGATAAATATCGTATGGCCCTGCCGGTAGTAGATAGCCGGGCGTCATCGATGTCCATGATAATAGCAATTGATTGGATAATGATTGGAAGGAATATATTTGCTATTTGCTCCAGACTCGGATTCCTTCTTCTCCCGTTTTCTACATTACCAATCATTCTTCTGGCGTCATTGTCATCGTCGTCATCATTACCCCGTCTTTGTCCGCCACCACCAATGCCACTGTCTCTCCGTTCATTGATACCACGGCCTATTCTTCCATTTTCGTCCCCTCCATCTCTGCTTCCATTTCTATGTTCATCCGCATTCCCGGCTCCTTTTCCCCCGGCCGTTCCATTCGAACTTTGTCCTTGAGCATGTTCTTTAACCCTGCCGTGTAAGCCGATCACCAAAGCTACAACTTGAAGTATGATGACCCTGACTGGTAATGAGTCGATCAATAAGTAGATCAACACAGCTGCCATTCCAAATAAGCTCACGCCGATACTGACTTGTGATGAGCCGATGTTTCTCCTTTCAAACGAACATGCCGGTGGTTGTCTGGGTTCTTTTTTTATGCAATCATCGAAGTTCATGTTAGCCCACAAAGCATAGACTTTTGCTCCACTTCCGTCCCCTCTTTCACCTCTGCTTCCATTTCTCTCTTCACCCACATTCCCGGCTCCACTTCCCCCAGCCGGTCCACTCGAACTTTGACCTTGAGCATGTTCTAAAACCCTGACGTGTAAGCCGTTCACCAAAGCTACAATTTGAAGTATGCTGACCCTGACTTGTAATGAGCCCATCAAAAAGCAGATCAGCACAGCTATTATTCCAAATAAGCTCATACCAATACCGACTTGTGATGAGCCGATCACAAAAGCTAGTGATGAGCCGATCACCAAAGATACATTTTCTAATAAACTTCTGCCTCTCCTTTCACTTGAACATGCTACTGGTCGTCCTCCGAACTCATCAAAGGCATAGAACCTTTTTTCTGCTGGTTTTCTAACAGCGAACCTAGCAGATTCACCCGTATTTCCAGCTGAAAAAAAGCCGATCACCGAAGATAGAATTCCAAGTATGATGTAGACGGATGATTTTGGTGTTCTGCCTCTTTTTGATATGGGCACCCAATGGTCCCAATCATCCATCTTATTCTTAGCAACATCTGGAGAAAGAAACAGAAATAAATCTCTCTCTTGGCCCATAATTCCAGAATTGAAAGAGTAATCCAAGGTAGAAAATGCAAATGATGATTACTGTAGTATTTGTTTAGCAGAGAACCAAGACACCAGTGGGACTTGCCTTCCTCTGTATCGATTAGCAAAATCAGGAGTGACTTCTCCTTGTACAAGGATAAAAATGTAATTGACATGATTTTAACTTCTTTCTTTTTTTTTTTCTTTTTTTTTTTTGCTAAAATAGATATTATATAATAATGGATTTGGTAAAGAAATTTCTCTGGGTGCCCCATTTTTCAACGCGGTATAGGCCCACAACTGCTCACTCATCGGCTGTGACAACGCGGTAAAGACCCACCAACGAAGAGAGAGAGAGAGAGAGAGAGAGAGGAAACAAACACACAACAAGTATACTTACTCCCACTTTATATTAGGATGAGTTACGCTATTACCACGTCATTGGGATAATTTTGTGTAACAACTTGTCATATGAGTTGTGATTGATAAAAAGAGTGTTAGTAGACCATGTGAAGACACACTTTTACCTATCACAACTCGTCATGTGACAAGTTGTGGCACAAAATTGTGCCCAATTATGTGGTACTAACATAATTTTATTAGGAATTATCGGCAATGAGATGGGTTTCACAATGGATTATTAGAGCAACTGCATCGGTCCGTACAAAATTTTTGTCTATTTTGCAAGAAAAAACATACTTTTTCTATTTTACACACCCACAGATTTATCTATTCTATCTTCTATTTTATTTAAATAATAATTTCTTTAATTTTTTTATTATATCAAACAAACTACTGCTCATATGGCCCACTAATCTTTTTCTTTCTTTGTCTCGAGAAGAAGATAGATGAGAGAGAGTAATACGACGGAGAGAGAGAAAAAAAGAATATAAAAATTATTTACACATGAAAAGTATATACAGTGTTACTATTTATTTGTAAAGCAATTTTACATATTTACACATTTTAACAAGTATTAATGTGAATATTTTTTAAATTAAAATATACAAAATTACACACTTTATATTTTATAAATTTTTGCAACCACTACTGACGTGATTGGCCTTATTATTTTTGCAATTTTTGCAACCACTACTGATATAGTCGCCCTTATTATTATTTTTTTGTTTCACCAAAGGTGGGTTCCACAGTCATACTTTCTCCCACTTTAGATTGGGAGTTGTCAAATTTCAACACGGCACGCAGAGCCTAACCTTTTTTTTTCCACGAAAGACAACTTGTCTATTTCATGGGAGTGATTATTTTATAAAATGTAAAGAATTTTTGCCGGTGTTGCAATTTTCAACGTAGTAGTTGATCTGTCCACGTTATCCTATTTGATGGATTGGTGCAGCACTGCTCGGTGCGTCCACCATAATGGTTGGATGACTTAGAAGGAAACGAAATTTCCTAGAAATTTCCTCATATCAAAAATCTAACCATTCTTGTTTAAAAAATTTAAAATATAAAAATAAAAAAAAAACCTCACAAACGGTCCGCACTTCTGTTCGGTAACGCATATTTTTGTTGCGGACACCGTGGCGCTCTTTCGGAAGTTCTTTCAGAAGTTCTAGAGCTAATTGATTTGCCAGAGGAAAGAGATGGAGTCAGTTTCTTCGGAACTATCCCTTCAAGAAAGCTTTCTGCCCTATTCGGACAAAGTTGGGCCTTCAAATTTCTTTTTCGTATGCCTCATGATCCTTTTCATCTCCTCCGCTACAACTACAATTTTAATGGTTTTTCCACAAGTAAAGGTGGAGGGAGGTGTAGTTCCAGTCATCTTCAGAGACCGACCAGCGTACTATCATACGTTTGTAGTCTGCATCGTGCTCGCTTTTACGGGGGCTTACAGTGCCTTGGTGATCCGACGCAAGCGCAAGCCAAAGATTGAAAGATTTTGCAGGATTTATGCCATGGCTTCAATGTTGTCAGCACTAGCAATTGTACTGTACGCTGCATCTCTCTGGTTTGTAGTCCGCTCTCCTCCTTAAATGTAGCAAACATAACATAAAAATTCCGGTGTGGAATTCCTGTTTGTTTGCAACACCTATTTTCTGAGTTAGATTCTCACTCCAAGTTACATCTGTAGCTTCGTTGGCTTTATTTTGTGTACACTTTGTTGTTTAAGGTGGCATTTCCTATCTGAAACACATTTATTTCATACGAATGTAAGATATATTTGTAACGAATTTTAGTGTTGTGTAGGAGGAAGCCTCTGGTGCTCTCTCCCCATTATATTTTGAGGTCTATCACAATATTTTTATTTAATACTAGTCAAACTAAAATTAATTTGATGAATTATGTTTAAAAAAATCTAAGTTTTTTTATTTTTTATTTTTTATTTATGGAGAATCAAACCACAAAAGAAAAAACTTAAAAGTAGGCATTATCGTTTTTTAGAGTGAGTTAAGTGCAACCGTAAGTACCATTTAATCTAATTTTCAATTTATATTTTGGTGTTTAAGTGAGTTAAAGATCGTTTGGGGTCTGACTTTTTTTTTTTTTTTTTTTTTTGGGAGAAAAATTTGGGGTGACTTGAAATTGAGTTAAAGATCGTTTGGGGTCTGACTTTTTTTTTTTTTTTTTTTTTTGGGAGAAAAATTTGGGGTGACTTGAAAAATTATTTAACGATTCTAGCAAATGCTGATGATTTCACACATCTGTAATTTTTTTTTAATTTAACGATTCTAGCAAATGCTGATGAATTCACACATTTGTAATTTTTTTTTATCAAGCAATTTTTCAAGTGCAATTTCAATTGTTGGGACTCAAAGGAAGTAAATAAACCAGCCCAATCTCTTACTAAGTGGTCTTTAAAATTTTGTTGGTAAGGGCGTCTTGCTATTATGTCCGTTCCTGATGTTGTTGTAAAATTATCTTGAAGGAACAACTCCCTGATTGAGGAGTTTGTCCCCTTTGTTGTTTTATTTGTTTTGGTGGTTTAATAAAATCTTTCTTTCTATTAAAAAAAAATAAAGAACTACCATATTAGTTTGATATACATGTCTATATGCCATATCAAAATTGGATGGGAGACAAGCGTGTTACATGATCCAACAAGCACTATAAAATTGAAAAAGTAGAAATTAAAACCAAGAAAAAGTCTCTAGTTCTTGAATCTAGCACTCCAACTCGTTGCTACATTAATTCGAGAAGCCTTTTCTCGAGCACTAGCATTAGATGTCCCAAATGCTAAATATCTAACATTTGGCAAACCAAATACCACCCACATGAGATGTTCTAAATGCCAAAAATTTTGGCATGGACGAACAATACCGTTCCAAATTACAGACACATTCTAAAAGATAAAATAATTTTTTATTCAATTCCTCTCTCATCTCTTCTCCTCCTCTTTCTTCTCTCTTAGTCTCAGACTTGGCTCTCTCACCCCGCCTCTTCCTTCTCTCCTTGCATATTGCTTCTCTCTCACTTTTTCTCTCCTCACATTCTCTCACGTCTGCCTGTTGGCAAACTTGTCAAGCTGCTCTTGACCTGCGGGACATCTCGCCAAGCCGATCTTTGCCTGCCACGATCCAGCCAAGTTGCCTCTCGCCAAGCCAACCTCACCATGCCTCCGATCTCTCTTGTGGTGGTTGTGGCAACGTTATTTTTGGGTTGTTTTTTATGGTAGCAGTGGGATGGTTTTGGTGGGTTGATTTTGATGGTATGGGCTGATTTTGGGTGGTGGTTGGTGATGGCGGGTTATGGTGGGGTGGGCTATGGGTGGTGGTGGTTGTGGTAGGTTGTGAGTGATATACGGGTTGTGTATATTTTTTATTTTTTATTTATATTGTATGTGTTATATGTATAATTTTAATGTGTTGAAAGAAAGAATAGAAGATCCGATGTATGGAAAAAGTAGGTTTCGATGGGTTAAAGTGGCATTTGGAATAGGCCCAATATGTTTCTTGATCTCCTGCACCTCTACCCTTTCTGGCTATTCACTTTTTTCTTGTGTTGTTCCTGCACATTTTGTGTGTGTGTGTGTGTGTGTGTGAGAGAGAGAGAGAGAGAGAGAGAGAGATTACTTACTAAATACGAAAATAAAGTGATTTGTTACATTCAAGCAAACAGTCTGTCATAATACCTTGTAATTCCTACAATTTTTTATTTGCTTCTTATGCTTCCGAGTCAGCCCTCTGTTCTTCTCCATCTGCAGTAAGTTTGACAGGAAATATACGACGTGAGTTTGGAGACAAAGATTATATTGAAGATCTAACAAGCTGGTGGAAATGGGGGTGTGTTCACCTGGTAAGTGATATGGCGTTTTCCATCAATTGGTTCAGGAAATGGGACTACTGCTGAGGTCCTGCAGAAGCAGAAATGTTTCAATAATACAATACCACCAGAACTAGGTAAATCTAATTGTGTAGCAACAGCAATTAAAGATTTGGCTGGCACTCATAAACCATAAAAAAGACAACATAACAATAATTATAATAATAATATTAATATTAATAATCAAACATACAGACATGAAATTAATATCACATGAGAATAAATCTTAATCGTATAATACTGCACAAAGGGACTTGGATGAGTTATTGTTCTTATTCATAGACATAATAATAAATACAAAAACATAGAGGGAACCCAGCAACCTGACTAGCCTAGAACTTTTAGGTGGTAGCAAAAAGCACGGCAGATAATAAACACACCTTGAATGCATCTTCAGCTTTGCCTTTCTCCAATATCAACCCTTATAGGTAAATCATCATCACCAGAAACCACCTTCCAGAATGATTGCATACAAACTTTATTTAAATAAGGGTAAATTATAACTTACTTGCTTGTGATTTGGCTGAAATTTAAGTTGCCTACTTGTGATTTGAAATTTGACACTTTATCCGCTTGAAGTTAGCTTAGTTAAATTTCTGTAACTCACTTCTATTAAAAACAAGGTTAAATATGTAATTTTGCTCCACCTTTATGTTTCTTTCTTCCAAAAACACAAAAAACATAAAAATACAAGATCAAATAAGATCTAAAACAATCCAGGGGAACACTTGCATCATGGAATTTCAAACCATAGGTAGGTAATTTAAATTTTAGTCAAACCTCAGGTGTGTAAAATGTCAAATTTTAAGTTACAGGTTGGCAATTTAAATTTCAGCCAATCCATAGGTAGGTAAATTGTAATTTGCCCTTTAAATAATGATACTTTTAAACTTCTCAAGAAAATAAACTAATGATATGGTTTCCCTAGGTTGAGTATTTTTTATTCTTTTTGTTAGCTAGTAGAATATTTTATCAGAAAGAGGAATTTCTTAATCACACAACACAATCAAAAGTTTCTCCAACATATTACAACCAAAAATTTAATAGATCCAGAATCACTAGGCCATGATACATAAATCAACTATCAAATCATCCACACACAAAATGTCAAAATCAACTATCAAATCATCCACACACAAAATGTCAAACACTACCATAGTAGATAAATGGTCAAAAAATGGGTAGAACACAGCTATTAACACATATGATCACAGGTATCATCACATATAAACAACATGAGAAAATGTAACAAATAGGCAAACAATTCATTTTTACCCAGTTATTAACAACTAGACCTGACCAATTTAAAATGATAAGTTTAGATCCTATCCAAAATCTTTTTGCTATTTACCAAAAAAATATACTGCCATACGATACCTGAAATGAAAGTATTTAGTTTTAATTTTTAACAACCATCTATTTGCAGCTATGTTGGCAACTGGGCGTCCTTTCTTTTTTAAAATTAAATATAGCTTTTTTAGGTAAGAGCCTTGTAGACCAATTGGTTGGCACCTCCTAATGTTTCTAAGACATCAAGGGTTCAAATCCCCCTTCCAAGATTAGCAATATATTTTAAATATTCCATTATACCTAGAGACTTATTGCAAATTTTCAAAGATAGATTAGTTTTTAGATAGTGCATTATATTTTGGATCTTTCTAGCAGCACCGATAGCAGTTAGCTCATCGGAGTGCCAGTCTATCAGAAACTGTGGCCTTGCACTTTTTAGTTTATAACGAATGAAGTGAACCCCAAGACAAAGAGATGTCACCCCTCCTTTTACTAAACCATTTTGACTGGGCTGAAGGGTTCTTAGGGCATTCTCTGGCCCAACAGGTATTAGCTCTCCCAGCAATGGAGGTGATCCAGCCCCTATACTCCAGGCAGCGAGACTATTATTCTAAACATGGTAAGACAGACAATAATAATCAGTGCACCAATTTAACTAATTTGAGAGGGGAACCTGATTCCAGGAAGAGGCAGAAATACAAAACATGTATAAAATATTATTGTACCATCAATAGTGAAACATAAGCCACATTGCAAATACATTATGGATGTACCAACTTTTTTAAGAGATTAACACAAACAAATGATTGTTTTAGGACCAAAACACTTCATTGTTATAGAAAATAACTACCTACTTATAAAATAATAATAGTAATTTAGCATTTTGACAGAGAAGAGAAGACCTTATCCAATAAGCTCCGGATCTCTACAAAGTGAGCTAGCACAGGATGATCACGAATGGGCAGCACTTCAGACTCGAGGAGATTGAAAGTTATAGCTTGGCAATACTTACAAGAGAAAACGAAGTTGATCACCTCCAAATAACACACTCCTTTTTCCATCATGATTTCCTCCTTTTTAACCTTCTTACAACATTAAAGCATTCACAATGCTGAATGCTAAAGAAACCAATCAGATACCTTTATACATGTTAAGACCTTTGTGTGATTGTGTGTGTGTGTGAGAGAGAGAGAGAGAGAGGGGGGGGGGGGGGGGGGTTAAGTAACTGCAAATGATAATTGGTGTGAGGACTCTGGCAGGATGCACAAGGTGAAGGGTAAGAACCACAAATTTATAAACCCAGAACTTTGTATTGGATGGTTGGGACAACGTAACAATGTAATGAATCAGATTTAAAGCAAACATTCAAACATATTAATTCCAGGAGCATCACATATCAAAGAGAAACCTATTATCAACCCCCTACAGATACCACAGATAATCAACATAAAACAAAACAAAATATAAGCCCATCTAAAGGAATAATTCAGATTTAAAAAATCAATCCATTTCCAGGCACACGCCATCCAAATCATCCTTAATGGAGCAATGCAGATTATATCACTTACAACAAAATAATCAAATAAGAACAGATAATACCATGCTTAGTAGTGGACTGTTTTTCTTTCAAGTTGTTCAATTGCATCATTCAGCTCCAACAGCAAGCCAGCTAATTCTGGAGTAGAACTGTGGATAAAATATTATTGACCAAGAATGCACAAGCAAAAGTTATCACTGTTAATGATGAAAAACAGAAACAGACATTTATAGCAAAAAACAGTATTACAGGTCCCCGCAAAATAGCTTATGAGCATATTTAAGCAGCAATAAGTAGATCAAGATCCAAATAATAGAAAATCTACAAATACCATAGTCAAGCAAGTATTGTTATATGCAACCCATGTAAAAAATTCAACGCCTTTCTAATAAAACAACCACGTATGTAAAACACATCCAATTAACAGTTTATAAGGCTCAAAACTGCAAACAACATTGAGCTGGGGCATAATGAGGAGCTCAATAGAAACAGTCTAGCAGAAAGAGTATAAATCATCATCACCAGAAATCACCAAACAAATTTTATTTAAATAAGGGTAAATTACAACTTACCCACCTGTGATTTGGCCAAAATTTAAGTTGCCTACCTGTGGTTTGAAATTTGACACTTTACTTATTTGAGGTTAGCTCAGTTAAATTTCTATAATTGCAAACAACATTGAGCTGGGGCATAATGAGGAGCTCAATAGAAACAGTCTAGTAGAAAGAGTATAAATCATCATCACCAGAAATCACCAAACAAATTTTATTTAAATAATGGTAAATTACAACTTACCTACCTGTGATTTGGCCAAAATTTAAGTTGCCTACCTGTGGTTTGAAATTTGACACTTTATACCATTATAACTTACCCACCTATGATTTGGCTGAAATTTAAGTTGTCTACCTATGGTTTGAAATTTGACACTTTACTCATCTGAGGTTAGCTCAGTTAGATTTCTATAACTCACCTTTGTTAAAAACCGGGCTAAATATATAATTTTGCTCCACTTTTTTGTCTCTTTTCCAAAAACACACACACATATATATAAGATCAAATAAGATCAAAAACAATCCAGCGGAACACTTATATCATGGGATTTCAAACCACAAGTAAGCAACTTAAATTTCAGTCAAATCTTTGGTGGGTAAAGTGTCAAATTTTAAACTACAGGTAGACAATTTAAATTTCAGCCAAATCACAGGTGGGTAAGTTGTAATTTGTTCTTTAAATAATGATACTTTTAAACTTCTCAAGAAAATCAACTAGCAATATGGTTTCCCTAAATTGAGTATTTTTCTTTTTCTTTTTCTTAGCTAGTAGAATATTTCATCAGAAAGAGGAATTTCCTAATCACACAACACAATCAAAAGTTTCTCCAACATATTACAACCTAAAATCTAATAGATCCAGAATCTCTAGGCCATGATACATTTTTTTTTTTTTTTTGATAAATAACGGAATTGTATTAAAAAGAAGACCAAGAACACCAGGGGTGAACATGGAAAACAGCACATCAAACACAAAAATTACAAAGATCAAGCATTACAAGAAAATTAGAACAAGGGAAAAGATTAAAGGAAGAACACCACTCTAGCAAGGTATGAAGAAGATGAGATTTAAGATCAGAAGTAGACCGCTCCTTCCCTTCGAAACATACTGAGTTCCTCTCTCGCCAAATACACCATAGGATACAATGAGGGACAACCCTCCATAAATCAATGCTCCGATGCCCACCGAAGGAACCTTGCCAACTCGAAAATAAATCAAAGACACCATGCAACATAACCCAATGGAGACCAAAAAGAGCCCACACCATAGACCATAAATCATAAGCAATAGGACAATGAAGGAGAAGGTGATTCACCGATTCCCCACTCTTTTTACGCATATAGCACCAATCAACAACTGCAACACCCTTGTACCATAAATTTTCAATGGTCAAAATCTTGCTTAATGAGGCGGTCCACGAGAAGAAAGCAACCCTACTAGGGACCTTTGAATGCCACATAGGTTTCCAAGGGAAAGAAATGTCAAGAGTAGAGGAAAGGGAGAGATAGAACTTACTCACTTTAAAGTTCTTATTCCCTGTTGGTTTCCAACAAAGTTTGTCTTGACCTTCACCGTTAAGGGGCAATGAATTGATAAGATCAAGAAAGGTGTAAAAATGCTCAGTTGCCCAATCTTGAGGAGCTCTAGAAAAAAGAAGATCCCAGTGAAGCCTCTGGTTAGGAAAGTGCATAACATTAGCAATGGAAGACTCCTTATTACAACTAATATTATATAGTTCCGGGAAAGCCTCCCGGAGAGTACAGCTCCCACACCACACATAATGCCAAAATTTTATTCTGTCGCCAACACCAACCTTGAACTGGATGGATTTAGAAAAGACTGGCCATCCTTGTCTTATGGTTCTCCAAAGACTAACACCATTTGTACTCGGATACATAAATCAACTATCGAATCATCTCACACAAAAAATGTCAAACACTACCATAGTAGATAAATAGTCAAATAGAATAAAGTTTCAGGGTTGCAATATGAGCTATAAATAAACTGAGCCAAGCAATATAGGCGAAAATTCAAGATTGAAAAATTAATTTTATTTTGAACACGATTCAAGCTTGAACTCATTACCAAACTAGATTAAATGTTCAAACTTGATACATTTTCTTGTCTAACATGTTTAAACTTGTTCAGGAGCTACGTGATTAACTTACTTTTTTCCCTAATAACTAAAATATTTTATTCCTTCACACACACCAAAAAAAAAAAAAATTACATCAAATAAAATTAATAATTAAATTATAGACAAAATTATATTATTTGAGTTAATTAGATAGATTTTTTTTTTTTATGAACTTATAAAAGTTATATAATTTTTATTATAAAATGGATTGTTTATATTATCAAGAAATTATAAACAATAATTTTAATATCTTATGAACTTATTTACAAACTTACACAATCCAATCTCGAGTCTATAAAGTATATTTTTATATATTTACACTAACTTTTTTTTTTTAGGTAATCAAAGTTTTATTGAATAAAAAGTACATCGTGTTCACGATGATGAACACTCTATGCTTAAGTCAAGCCTTATATTCATAAGGGTTCATGAACATGTTATCATGTTTGAGCTCAACTTGCTCAATAGTCATAAATAGCTCAATTCATTTATGGGCCGTAAGGCATAAATGACTGCTTGTTGAATCATTCGACATATTAGGCAAAAAGTGTCATTTCATTTGAGTAGAACATTTAAGGCAAAGCAGTGCTTTCCAAATTACAATGTACATTCCTGCTCCAAAATGGGGAAAGAAATTTTTTTAATGTTGTAATTTGCAAACAATGGAAAAATTTAAAGGTTTAGGTTCTACTGAGAAATCTTAAAACTTAAGAATGGCAAACAGATGTTGCAACATGCACCAAATTATTTATTTTTTCCCATCGAAACATAAATACTTAAAGAGGCAAAAATGTATGATTTAACATGCACCACACTCTACACCCAACCTCATGCAACACTTGAAAGGACCCATGAAATGTTGATATCAATTTCTTTTATGGGATACCCAACATGGATGACCAAAAAATGATGCTCATATTCAAAATATTATATTAAATTAAAATTTAAAAATAATAGTCTACCCAGCTGGTCTATCGAAAAGACCAACAGTACATATTAGATGACTTTCTTTCATATGCACTTATGCAGGCTACTGTTGATTGAATCTGAAATTAATGTCCATATAAATTCACACATACAAAGAGAAGGTACAATCAAGTTTGATACCTTGGGCTTGTTTGGTTTAGCAGAAACAATTTGGGAAAGATTACTTGAGCTCAATGAACTTGCATGACCATTACTGAATCTAGTAGCCCTCACGTCTATAGCATCATCATACGTCATGAGTCGTCTGTCCCATTCAAGCCCCAATGAATTATTAATCAAAATTTTGAAAAGAAGCAAACACTAGAGAGCTTAGGCAGAAACAGTACCCATTAACTGGCTTCAGACGTTTCTTGCCTTTATCAGGCTTTGGAGATCTGGAACTAACAATACCCTCTTGTTTCAATCTTTCTTCAAGAACAGCTCTTACTTTTAAAATTTCCAAGCTTTGCACACCAACTTGATCACTCTGCCATATTTTAACAGTTGCACATCGGCCAGATTGCAGCAACAAATGTGTTAAAATAAAAGGTAAATGGGGACATGGCCTAGATAAGGCCAAGTAGCATAAAAAGAACCATGTAGAAGACTCAAAATAGTTAGGATTGCATCTTAGCTGTGTTGAATTGAGTTTAAAAATAAAAATGAACAAAAATGATTGATATCAGAAAAGAAACATAAAAGGCATCAAGTTGTTTTGTATGTTTAGTGGAGCAAACATTAAAAAGCAGTAAGTTTTCAGGGAAACTAAACCCACCTCTGAAATAACAAAGCAGTGTACCTCAATGACAGGAACTGCTGTAATCATCTTTGTGGACAAAATGAGAGGAAAAAAATGGGTAGAATACAGGCATTAACACATATGAACACAGGTATCATCACATATAAACAATATGAGAAAATGTAACAAATAGGCAAACAATTCATTTTTACCCAGTTATTAACAACTAGACCTGACCAACTTAAAATGAAAAGTTTAGATCCTATCCAAAATCTTTTTGCTATTTACCAAAAAAATATACTGCCATACGATACCTGAAATGAAAGTATTTAGTTTTAATTTTTAACAACCATCTATTTGCAGCTATGTTGGCAACTTGGAATTCTTTCTTTTTTAAAATTAAATGTAGCTTATTTAGGTAAGAGTCTTGTAGACCAACTGGTTGGCACCTCCTAATGTTTCTAAGACATCTAGGGTTCAAATCCCCCTTCCAAGATTAGCAATATATTTTAAATATTCCATTATACCTGGACACTTATTAAAAATTTCAAAGACAGATTAGTTTTAGAGTGCATTATATTTTAGATCTTTCTAGCAGCACCTATAGCAGTTAACTCGTTGGAGTGCCAGTCTATCAGAAACTGTGGCCTTACACTTATTAGTTTATAACGAATGAAGTGAACCCCAGGACAAAGAGATGTCACCCCTCCTTTTACTAAACCATTTTGACTGGGCTGCAGGGTTCTTAGGCATTCTCTGGCCCAACAGGTATTAGCTCTCCCAGCAATGGAGGTGATCCAGCCCCTATACTCCAGGTAGCGGAACTATTATTCTAAACATGGTAAGACAGACAATAATAATCACAGTGCACCAATTTAACTAATTTGAGAGGGGAACCTGATTCCAGGAAGAGGCAAAAATACAAAACATGTATAAAATTCAACACCTTTCTAATAAAACAACCACGCATGTAGAACACATCCAATTAACAGTTAATAAGGCTCAAAATTGCAAACAACATTGAGCTGGGGCATGATGAGGAGCTCAATAGAAACAGTCTAGCAGAAAGAGGATGTGGACAGAGGAGATCTTAATCAACAACCACAAATACTGAACATCTTTAGATCCTGCTGCACCAGATGATTCCACAGAACCAAAGCCAATTGTCATATGATAACATATTCTATTAAATGTAAGTTCCGCCTCTAGTAACTGGATGGAGCACATTGTTTTTTACTTCTAATGATGTTATTATTTGTTTTCCTCTACCTTTATTTGTTCCCTCAACTTGAATCAACTCAATCTTTCTCATTGATGCATTAATCGCTATCCTTTGAATATGACTAAACCATCTCGTGTGACTCTCCCTCAACTTTTCACCACTATATCTTTCCGTGTATTTCCACTTATCCAAGCTTCAAAATCCATTAATCTAAAAAAATTTTCAACCCACCTATTCCAACACCTTCAGTTTTACTATGTTTAGTTTATAATGGTTTCCCAGTTGACATCAAGCAATAGTTGCTATAATCCGTTGGTATTTCAAATCACCTGCTAAAAACTTCATTGTAAGCACGAGGCCCACTAATAAATCTGCTAGACACCCTTAGTTCCATTCTTAGAAAACCCCTCCCCTTCTCCATCCCTCAAAAATAGATTAAATTTCTTATATACATGAACCGAGATTTTTTCTATAGATAATATAATTGCCAAGCATAAATTTTCTACCAATTTGGAACTAGGAAAGCATAAGATAAGGGGAACCTCCCTAGTTGAAAGAAGCAAAATAATACTGCAGAACCATCAGCAAATATTCTTGTGGCATGTCATATGTCGTTAATTTGAAGTAAGAAGAATGGAGAGGCCAATCTGGTTACTCCATCATGTTGAAAGACAATGAATCTATTGTGCATCTTGTATTAGTTCCCTTCACCACATTTCTACAAATTCTTACTCAACCTTTGGTCTTCTCTAAGACAGCTGGACTAGCTCAACAATATAAATTTCTATGGAAAAGCACCACACACTAGATTTCATCTTGGATCATAATGTTATTACATTTCTAAGACCACCACATTTTTTCAGCTCTAGAATGGCTATTACTTATAATGCTACAAAACCTTTCTCCTTATCATCCTTTCCTAAGTTTTATTGATGCAGAACAATGTAGGAAAATAAGGATAAAAGGGAAGCAACAAGAAAGGCAGGACAAATCCTAGGCTTCACCACCTAGAATCTGCCTGCAAATCCTAGGGTTCACCACCTAAGAGCGTTTGGTATCACCACCAAACACAGGGAACAAAAGAGGAGACATATTCTCAACTTATCATAAAATTCTTTTTTCAAAATCATCTGCCCTTTTCACCATTACAGGAGTACTAGTTAAATAGGGTTTAGGGATTACACCAATATGGAAAATAGCTAATCTAATCCCTTAAAACCCTCAACATTAAAAACCTTATTCAAAATTTAAATTCCAAAAAAAAAAAAAAAAAATCACACTCAAAAATAAAACCTTAAATGATTTTAATGCTCCCTGCATCATTTACTGAGCCTTGACCAAAAAAGGTTCAGCTTAAAAATATAAAACACAAAAAAGTGCAGAAATATAAGAACTATACAAACAAAAATTGAAAAACCTTTCCTATATAAAACATCCATTTGTTCCTCCTTTGATAGAGCACTCAAATCTTTCTGAACCTACTCATAAGCTGCTCCTGTGTCATCTAAGGCTTCTTTTCTCTCGTGAGATTTTCTTCTGCCTTTTCTTTTGGCTGACATTTCCTGTACAAGCAGCAATATTGGGCTACGTGTCATTCAAATAAATTGATAGTCCATACGTCCCTTTCAAAGAAACCAACAATAAAATATGCGTAAGAGTGGTAACAAATTGGTGTTACATGTTAGGTACAAAACATCACAGCTGTGATAATTGTGTGCAGTAGGTACTTGTACAAAATCAGTTAGAGCAAGCATCAAAGTATTGTACATTGTTAGTTGGAGTGTGTGCTGTAATAGGTGTACCAACAGTAAGACAATAACTAGTATAAAGACTGAAATGATTGTAACAGAAGGATATAATAAGAATACATTTACTTAGCTCCCATTGAGACTAACTTGGAGGTTGATTCCCTCGAAGAATCAGTGGAGGACTAGTTCCCTCGAAGAACTACCATATTGAGTGAGTAAGAGAATTAGAGAGTGGATTACTAAGGACTTTAACATTTGGTATCAGAGCCGGTTCAGCCATGGTGCAAGAAACTAGGTATTCTCTGTTGAGTGACTCTGTTTCGCTGGTACAACAGAGACTGGATGATCATGCTTCTACCATGGAGATTATTTCAAGAAGATTGGAACAATTGGATAGCAATTTCAAAGGAATGCAAGCTATGATGGAAGAGAGGTTACCATCAGTACAGCAACCAGTTAATCAAGGGGAAAGAACAGCTCATCACCAAGAAAATCAATGTCCTGAAGCAGAGGTGCTGCAACAGCCTATGCGCCATCCACGACCTGAGGTTGGTGCTCTAATTCCTAGGCCTATCAGGTTAGAATTTCCCAGATTTAGTGGTGGTGATCCTTCTGCTTGGATCTTTAGGACTGTGCAATTTTTTCGTTACTATGAAATACCTGAGGAAGAAAAGATCTTGAATGCTTCTTATCATCTTGATGATGAGGCATCGATATGGTTCCAAGATTGTGAGAGATCTTTGGATTCTTGGGAGACCTTTGTCAAGGCCATTCAAGTTAGATTTGGACCTTCATCATATGATGATCCCATGGAAGCTTTAACCAAGTTAAAACAGATTACTACTGTGGCTGCTTACAAGAGCCAATTCGAGATGTTAAGTAACAGAATTAGGAACTTATCTGAATCTCACAAGCTTAGTTGTTTTTTGAGTGGTTTAAGAGATGAAATCAGATTGGCAATGAGGATGCAAAATCCAAGAACTCTTAATGCTGCCTTTGGGTTAGCTAAAATTCAAGAAGAATATTTGTCCACTTGCAAGAAGGTCTATAGGCCATTTTCTGAGTTTAGCAGAAGCAATTGGCAAGAACAACCAATGGAAAAATCTGACAGTAAGAATGAGTCTAAAGCAAGAGTTCCTATACAAAAGATTACTTCAACTCAAATGGAAGAAAGAAGAAAAAAGGGTCTGTGTTACTATTGTGATGAGAAATGGCAGCCCAGACACAAGTGTAAAGGTCTAAAATTGTTCATGATAGAAGAAGTGCAAGAGGTTAATGAAGTTGAAGTTGTCGAAGTGGGGGATAATGCAGAATTTCAGTTAGATCAAGCTGATATTACTTTATATGCTCTGTTGGGCAGCCCTTCACCAGGACCTATGAGGGTTTTGGGTCGGATTAAAGGGCATTGGGTTGTGATACTTTTGGATACTAGAAGTTCTCATAATTTTCTTGATTTTGTGTTGGTTAAAACCTTGCAATTGGCTATAGATACTACAAGGATTTTGGAGGTTAGGGTGGGTAATGGAGAATTTATCAGAACTAAGGGTGAATGTAAAGATTTGTTGATCAAAATGCAAGGCACAGACTTCTTGGTAGACCTGCATGTTTTAACATTGGGGGGTTGTGATGTGGTTTTAGGCACCCAATGGTTAAGTACACTTGGTCTGATCAGTTGGGATTTTAAACAATTGGAGATGGAGTTCTTGCATCAAGGTTCGAAGGTGTGGCTGCAAGGCGTCAAGCCCACAGGTTCAGCCATACAAGATGGTGATCAGTTTCTTAAACAATCAAACCAGGAGGGGCTGCTTCTGCAAATTGTGTCACAGCAGCCACTGGAATCATCTGCACGGCACCTTCTTCCACCAGAGGTGCAGTCCTTGCTGGAGGACTTTGCTGTGGTTTTTGAGGAACCAAAAGGCTTACCACCATGTAGAGGACATGAGCACCAAATTGTTCTCTAGCCAGGAACTCAACCAATATGTCAGAGACCATATAGGTACCCTTTTTATCAGAAATCAGAAATTGAGAATATTGTTACAGCAGTAAAGAAGTGGAGACCATACCTATTGGGTAAACCATTTGTGATTAAAACAGACCATCAAAGTTTGAAATATTTGTTGGAGCAAAGAATTGGACCTCCTATGCAACAAAAATGGATCACTAAGTTGCTGGGATACTCTTTTGTTATTGCTTATAAGAAAGGGAAGGAAAATCTTGTAGCTGATGCCTTATCTAGGAAACCGGGGAGTGAGAACATTGATGAACAACAGGAACTTTCAGAGGCAGTTAGCAGTTTGTTTTGTATTGACTTCCAAGTTGATTCCAATAGCTGTTTGTTTCTCATTTCCTTTCCTACTCCTACTTGGATTGAAGAGCTTAAGGCTAGTTATCATGGAGATGCAGAGGTCCAACAGATTTTGCAGTCCATTGCTGGCAGTTCTGAAGCTTCTGGCAGGTTCAGTTTGCAGAATGGTTTGTTGCTTTACAAGGGTAGAATTTTTCTGGGCAGAAACTGTAGTTTGAAGTCTAAAGTGTTGAGCTTGGTGCATGACAGTCCTTTAGGTGGGCACTCAGGCTATTTGAAAATGTTTCATAGAGCCAAAAGGGATTAGTTTTGGTGGGGAATGAAACAGGATTTAAAGGACTATATTAAATGCTGTGATATATGCCAGAGAATCAAATATGAAACCAGTAGGCCTGCTGGTCTTTTACAACCCTTGGCTATTCCTCATACTCCTTGGACCTCCATCAGTATGGATTTTGTGGAGGGATTGCCCAAATCTCAAAAACAGGATGTTGTGCTTGTGGTAGTGGATAGACTTACTAAGTTTGTTCATTTCATCCCTTTATCCCATCCCTATATTGCTGCTAAGGTTGCTTCTTTGTTCATGCAACAAATATTCAAGTTACATGGGATGCCTAACTCTATAGTTAGTGACAGGGACCCTATCTTTACTTCTAAGTTTTGGGAGGAATTATTTAGATTGCAAGGGGTTGAGTTGGCTATGTCATCTGCCTATCACCCTCAATCTGATGGCCAGACAGAGGTGGTCAACAAAAGCCTTGAGCAGTATCTCAGAGCCTTTGCAGGAGACAAACCTAAGCAATGGGTGGAGTGGTTGCCTCTAGCTGAGTTTTGGTTTAATACCAACTATCATACAGCTACTAAACTTACTCCCTTTGAAGCTCTTTATGGGTTTCAACCACCCACACTTTTGGATTATATTCCTGGACTTACTAAGGCTGCTGTTGTTGAGGAGTATTTGCAGAATAGACAGCAGATTTTGAGTCTTCTCAAGACTAATTTAGTTGCTGCTCAGGACAGAATGAAACTTCAGGCTGACAAGCATAGAGTGGAGAGACACTTTGAGGTGGGGGATTGGGTTTTCCTCAGGTTGCAGCCCTTTAAACAGCAGTCCATTCGATTAAAGAAGGTTGGGAAATTGGCACCTAAGTTCTTTGGCCCTTTTCAAGTTCTGCAGAAGATTGGTTCTGTTGCTTATAAGCTGGACTTACCTCCAACTTCATGCATTAACCCAGTTTTTCACGTCTCATGCTTGAAGGCTAAGCTTGGTCAGCACATCTCTCCTATTCCTACACTACCACCAATGGATTACCAGGGTCACTTATCTCCAGAACCAGTTGCAATTTTGCAGCAGAGATCAGTCCAGTCAAGGAGGCAGAGACAGGTTACTGAGGTTCTTGTGCAGTGGGATGGCTCTTCACCAGATGATGCTACTTGGGAGCTCCTTCACACGCTGCAGCACCAATTCCCTCACCTTGTGGGCAAGGTTCTTTAAAAGGGGAGGGTAATGTTAGGTACAAAACATCACAGCTGTGATAATTGTGTGCAGCAGGTACTTGTACAAAATCAGTTAGAGCAAGCATCAAAGTATTGTACATTGTTAGTTGAAGTGTGTGCTGTAATAGGTGTACCAACAGTAAGACAATAACTAGTATAAAGACTGAAATGATTGTAACAGAAGGATATAATAAGAATACATTTACTTAGCTCTCATTGAGACTAACTTGGAGGTTGATTCCCTCGAAGAATCAGTGGAGGACTAGTTCCCTCGAAGAACTACCATATTGAGTGAGTAAGAGAATTAGAGAGTGGATTACTAAGGACTTTAACATTACATGTGCAAAGCAAGTGGACAATTTGTAAATCACTTATTGCTTCATTTTCCTACAGCTTTTGAATTGTGGTGTATGGTATTCGGGTTGTTTGGAGTTCCTTGGGTGATGCCAAAGTCAGTTGTGGATTTTCTAGCCTCTTAGCAAGGTCGTTTTGGTCAAAATTGAAATATGTTTATTTGGAGAGCCATTCCTCATTATTTGATGTGGTGCCTTTGGCAGGAGCAAAATGCTCAATGTTTTGAGGACTACAAGATATTTTCTTGATATTAAGTTGTTTTTCTTTAAACTTTTTTTGAGTGGATGTTAGTTGTGGGTTCTCCATTTTCACATTCATTATCTGATTTTGTTGATCATTACAATCTGTGAGATTGGTTGTACTGCTCACTTTGTATACTTCCTGTATACTTGGGTATTTGATTCCTATCCATAAAATTCACTTATCAAAAAAGGCACAAAAGAGGATAACCCAAGCTTGAAAAATTCATAGTAAAAATAAAAGAGCAAATTACAACTTACTCACTTGTGGTTTGACTGAAATTTAAGTTGTCTACCTGTGGTTTGAAATTTGACACTTTACCGACCTGAGATTAGCTCAGTAGGGTTCCATAAATATGTAATTTTGATCTACTTTTATGTCTCTCTCCTCCAAAAACAAAAAAATATATATATAAAAATACAAGATCAAAAAGATGTTGGTAAAGATAAAAGAAGAAGCTTCCTTTGCCTAAACTTAAGTCCACTCCATTGATTGATCACAACTAATTGTGGACTCTTATTTTTCAATTCAGTCCACAAACAAACTTTCTACAGGTAAATCAATGTACTAGGTACCAGTGTCCACAAACGAACTTCTTTTTTTGACTTGTTTGTTTGTTTTTTAGTTTGAATGTGCAAAGCCCCTCCAACCCTAGCTCACCACCCCAAGTGGTTGCTTGTGCCGCTTTGTTGTCCATTCAAATCAGATCCAAATGATGACCAGTGCCGCCGTCTAGCTCCCTTCATGCCTGACGTTGTGAGTCTTGTGACCAATGGTATCTATCTCTCAATCTATCTATATGCAACTGACTATGTTTATTAATGATAGTATCTACTACTTACTGCTAGATATATGATTTGGTTGGGCAGTGGTTCCCAGAAGCTAGTAAAATGTTAAAAAATTATACACTTTAGGCTAGTGGTGTACGACTTGCCCACACATGACTTGCTTTGGTTTCTTCATTTTATGATTTGGTTGAATAAATTTTTTTACCAACTATCTTTTGATCTTATTTTTTCTTGTATTTTTATGTTTTTTGTGTTTTTGGAGAAAAGAGACATAAAAGTGGAGCAAAATTACATATTTAGGTTGTGTTTGGCATTGGCTTAAAAAGCCAGCTTATTTTTGCTACTATTTAGCTTATTTTTGCAACCATTTATGGTCTCATTACACTTTTTGATTCTATTCATGAGTCTCACAGTACTATTTCAACTACTTTCAAAGTTTCAGCAAAAAATTTTCAATTTTTAGCTAAATAAGATATTCCTAGACAGACAGTCCTGTTTTTAATAGAGGTGGGCTACGGAATCCTAACTAAGTTAACTTCAGGTGGGTAAAGTGTCAAATTTCAAATCACAGATAGACAACTTAAATTTCGGCTAAACCACAGATGGGTAAGTTGTAATTTGCCCAAAAAAAAAAAAAAAAAAAATTTGTGCAGTGGGATGGCTCTTCACCAGATGATGCTACTTGGGAGCTCCTTCACACGCTGCAGCACCAATTCCCTCACCTTGTGGGCAAGGTTCTTTAAAAGGGGAGGGTAATGTTAGGTACAAAACATCACAGCTGTGATAATTGTGTGCAGCAGGTACTTGTACAAAATCAGTTAGAGCAAGCATCAAAGTATTGTACATTGTTAGTTGAAGTGTGTGCTGTAATAGGTGTACCAACAGTAAGACAATAACTAGTATAAAGACTGAAATGATTGTAACAGAAGGATATAATAAGAATACATTTACTTAGCTCTCATTGAGACTAACTTGGAGGTTGATTCCCTCGAAGAATCAGTGGAGGACTAGTTCCCTCGAAGAACTACCATATTGAGTGAGTAAGAGAATTAGAGAGTGGATTACTAAGGACTTTAACATTACATGTGCAAAGCAAGTGGACAATTTGTAAATCACTTATTGCTTCATTTTCCTACAGCTTTTGAATTGTGGTGTATGGTATTCGGGTTGTTTGGAGTTCCTTGGGTGATGCCAAAGTCAGTTGTGGATTTTCTAGCCTCTTAGCAAGGTCGTTTTGGTCAAAATTGAAATATGTTTATTTGGAGAGCCATTCCTCATTATTTGATGTGGTGCCTTTGGCAGGAGCAAAATGCTCAATGTTTTGAGGACTACAAGATATTTTCTTGATATTAAGTTGTTTTTCTTTAAACTTTTTTTGAGTGGATGTTAGTTGTGGGTTCTCCATTTTCACATTCATTATCTGATTTTGTTGATCATTACAATCTGTGAGATTGGTTGTACTGCTCACTTTGTATACTTCCTGTATACTTGGGTATTTGATTCCTATCCATAAAATTCACTTATCAAAAAAGGCACAAAAGAGGATAACCCAAGCTTGAAAAATTCATAGTAAAAATAAAAGAGCAAATTACAACTTACTCACTTGTGGTTTGACTGAAATTTAAGTTGTCTACCTGTGGTTTGAAATTTGACACTTTACCGACCTGAGATTAGCTCAGTAGGGTTCCATAAATATGTAATTTTGATCTACTTTTATGTCTCTCTCCTCCAAAAACAAAAAAATATATATATAAAAATACAAGATCAAAAAGATGTTGGTAAAGATAAAAGAAGAAGCTTCCTTTGCCTAAACTTAAGTCCACTCCATTGATTGATCACAACTAATTGTGGACTCTTATTTTTCAATTCAGTCCACAAACAAACTTTCTACAGGTAAATCAATGTACTAGGTACCAGTGTCCACAAACGAACTTCTTTTTTTGACTTGTTTGTTTGTTTTTTAGTTTGAATGTGCAAAGCCCCTCCAACCCTAGCTCACCACCCCAAGTGGTTGCTTGTGCCGCTTTGTTGTCCATTCAAATCAGATCCAAATGATGACCAGTGCCGCCGTCTAGCTCCCTTCATGCCTGACGTTGTGAGTCTTGTGACCAATGGTATCTATCTCTCAATCTATCTATATGCAACTGACTATGTTTATTAATGATAGTATCTACTACTTACTGCTAGATATATGATTTGGTTGGGCAGTGGTTCCCAGAAGCTAGTAAAATGTTAAAAAATTATACACTTTAGGCTAGTGGTGTACGACTTGCCCACACATGACTTGCTTTGGTTTCTTCATTTTATGATTTGGTTGAATAAATTTTTTTACCAACTATCTTTTGATCTTATTTTTTCTTGTATTTTTATGTTTTTTGTGTTTTTGGAGAAAAGAGACATAAAAGTGGAGCAAAATTACATATTTAGGTTGTGTTTGGCATTGGCTTAAAAAGCCAGCTTATTTTTGCTACTATTTAGCTTATTTTTGCAACCATTTATGGTCTCATTACACTTTTTGATTCTATTCATGAGTCTCACAGTACTATTTCAACTACTTTCAAAGTTTCAGCAAAAAATTTTCAATTTTTAGCTAAATAAGATATTCCTAGACAGACAGTCCTGTTTTTAATAGAGGTGGGCTACGGAATCCTAACTAAGTTAACTTCAGGTGGGTAAAGTGTCAAATTTCAAATCACAGATAGACAACTTAAATTTCGGCTAAACCACAGATGGGTAAGTTGTAATTTGCCCAAAAAAAAAAAAAAAAACAAAAGAAAGACCAAAGGTTTAACCTACTTATCTTTATACTTCCTTTTTCATTAACAAGGAGAGAGTATTGAACCCTTACCTCTAGAGTTAATTCACTATCACTCGCATCACTCTCATCTTCATTATTATCATCAAGGCCAAAGTTTTCATTTGATTAAGATTTTTCTTTTTGCCTCTGTAATTTCAAAGCCTCTTCCTCCTCTCTCAAAGGTCCCTCATCATCACTTGATTGTGCCTTCATCAGAAACAAAAAGGTTAGGGAAACTACAAAGACAGCCTTGATTATATATATATATATATATGATTACATTAAGAAAATAGTTTGTGAACAAGAAAGTTTCCATAAAGGCAGTAGGCGATTGTCACCAAAAAAATATATATTAAATAGAGATGGAAAAAATTGAGAAGGGGTATGTAGCAAGATAGGACGCATCGCAAATAATATTCAAATCATTACCTCATGATCAACATTATCAGCATGATAATATTCTCTTTTTTTTTCCCACTCCATAGAGATTCTTGTTCTTCCTCGTCTTCTTCATCATCATCTTCATGCACATCATCCTCAACTCCACCAAATTTTGCTTGTAAAAATTTCTGTGACCTAGCAACTACAAGCAATATGCATAATTAATCATACGAAATGTAACTCCAATTGCTGTAAGAAGCTAAGGGAATAATAATTGAGAGTTTTTCATGTAAGAAAATAGGTAGAGAACGATTTAAAACCCATCCCCCAAAACAGAGAGATTCTCAACGAAGTCCATGCTCTCATTTCGGCCAAGAAAGGTCTACCAAGTGATGCACCTAGTACATACCTAAGGCACTTACAAGTGTCCCATAATAATTCCAAAATAGTCTAATACCAATTAGCCAACATGAAAACACCATAAATTACATTTCAAAGATAAGTAGGGGGAAATTGCTGAAATATGCATGTGTAGGAGGTATGATTACTTTTTCTAAATGAATTCATTTACTTATCCAAAAAAAAAAAAGCTATAGGAATATGCATGAAACACAATGACATAGAGAGATGGGTTGGTTTGCAATAGCATTGATTTACTGGGGGTGTAAGTTGTTGTACTACTCATTTGTTTTGCAATTTGAAGCAGTCAAACTTTTGTTTGATATTCATCATTTACCTCTGCATCAAAATTACAGTCCCTTGTATGGAATAATGGTATTTTATTTAGCCCATTAAATCTCTTACAAATGTAGGTGTGATTCTTCTTTTGGAGAGAGATTTTTTTTTGGGGGGGGGGAGGGGGGGGGTAACCAAGAACATACTGTAATTCATCCTCGTCATCATTGATACCCTACAAGCAACATTAGGCTTACCACCACTTGCTATATGCTTTTTCTCAATTAAACAAAATTACAAAATAAGAATTTGCCTTAACATGTTTGTTTCAGTAATGTAGAAGAGATTTGTAAAACCACCTTAGATCACTATCTATTTTAGTGTTTTAATATACTTTTTCTTACCTATCAAAAAAGAAAAAAAAAAGCACATCAAAAAATATATATATATATATATATATATATTTTTTTTTTTTTGATAATAACGAAATATCATTAATCAAAAGATGCAGGTACACCAGGAGTGTACACTGTACATGGATAGGAGTACATCAAGATCGTAAATTACAATGATCAAGCATGACAAAAAGATTAAACAGGAAAAATAAGAAAAAACAGAACACCAATCAAACAAAAAGAGTGGAGGAGGAGAGATTTAATCTCAAGAATCGCACATCATAAAATAATTATCTTCCTAAGTAATAAATTTCATTAAAATTAATGCAAATAAGGAGCATAACCTTAGTATACAGGATGTATGTAAGAGAAACACCCTTTAAAAAAAAAAATCTAATATTAAGATAAACCAAGAAGAAGTTTCACACAAATTACTTATGTTTCTAGCAGAAAGTTCTACATAAAACTGTCAAACACCCAATGTTGTCAATTACAATAATCCATTCCAACTCTAAGAGACTTCGTCCTGTGCTAATCTATAAGTCTAGTAAATCATCAAAAATGGCAATAACATCAATCCACATATAAGAATTTTGAAGAATCTATCATAAAAGACCAAATATTGGCATCCATTGCAAACAATCATTATGCCATCTAGGCTAAACCGTTCTCGCAAAATCGTCTATAGGTTCAATCAATTTCATTTCAAGAAATAAATAAATCGTCAACAACTAACAAATAGCTCACAAACAGCTTTTGAAGTTGCCATACACCTCTCAAAGCCATTTCACTTCAAAACCTATACAACAACAACATAATCAATACATTCAATATAATCATCTCAAGATTGAAAAAAAAAAACATTTTTTCGTTTTTTGAGAATTTAAACTATAATATAGATTTTAACTCATCACCATAATCATAATATTTCTTTTCTATTGCTTCTAATACAAAAATCAAAGTCTTAAACTAAGGAATCCAAGTGTTTCATACCAAAACCTCATAACTGAACCTGATTCTTTAAAATTATTATTCTGAAGTACAAATGTTCAAAATCAGAAAATTTTAACGGTTTTTTTTTTTTTTTTTTGGGAAACCATCGGCTCTGTTTGGATGCCGAGAAAACAAAAGAAAAGAAAGTTTGAAAATGTTCCTTTTTTTTTTTCTTTGGCTATTTTTGTTTAGATAAGTTGAGAAAACTCAAATGAAATGCGAAAGGGAACTAACCTTTTTTTGTTATGTTTTCAGACTCTTTCCTCTTTGGTGTCGCAATTTTGATAGGGAGGAGGAAACTTATGAGTGAAGGCTGATTTTGATATTTTTCGTTATTTGGTTATTTGGTATTGGTTTTTACCCGACTCGGAATGGGAGAGTAGGCCCATTAGGTACGTGATATCGGGTTAGAACTTAGAAGCCCGTTGGCAGCTGAGCTTATAGAAATGTCTAGGCAAGGCACCTATGTTCTGTGTACGGAGTCCACGGACCATGGAGTGACATATGCTCCTAATATAGAAATGTAGACGGTTGCAAATTTGCAATTAATTTGTTCAATCAATAAAGTTCTGCTTTTCTTTCTCAAAAAATAAAAAATAAAATAAAGTTCTGCTTTTCCCATAATAAAATAAAATAAAATAAAGTTATGCTTTTATAATAAAAGAAAGTTTTTTTTTTTCCATAGAAACTAGAAATTTTTTCAAATTGAGCACGAGTTGAATTGGGTGGGGATTAGAGTTCACTCTCAACTCAACTAGATAATATCAGGTTGGGAGCTTTAGGCACCCGAATTAGCTCAAAATTTCGGGTTGGCTTGACCATAGCCATAGGATTAATTGGGATGAACTAACGGGTTTGTTAGGTCTTGGCCTCTTTGGTCAATATTTTTTTTTTTTTTTTTTTTTTAAGGTTTTGGGTTTTTTTTTTTTAAAAATAGGAGGATGCTCTAACTCACCAAGAATCCATTGAACTGATTTGTTAATATTTTTTTTTTTTTTTTTTTTTTAAGGTTTTGGGTTTTTTTTTTTTAAAAATAGGAGGATGCTCTAACTCACCAAGAATCCATTGAACTGATTTGGGATTTGTTTAAGTGAATCTATCCTTAAAATGAGATACCATAATACTTTCTATTTCCTCAAAATTTTCAGTTAGGGTGACATCATCTTTCCTTCGGCTTACAATCCTATTTTTGGCCCTCCTTTGTTTAACAACAGTTTGGAAATACTTTTTGTTCCTATCCCCTTGAACAACCCAATTACATCTAGCCTTTTGAGCCCATTTAATCTCTTCCTTAAACAACAAGTCCTTTAACTCTTCTCTGAGTTTTTTTCCCTCCTAACATTCTCTAGGGTGTGAATGGAGTCCTGCAAGTTTTGAAGGAGTTGTTGTTTGGTCTTGATTTCCTTTTCAACCCTTCCAAACACCTCCTTGTTCCATTTAATGAATTGTTTCCTAAGATTTGCCAATTTATTCTAAAATTGGAATGCTCTTGACCCACTAACAGTCACTCCCCAGGCATTTTGGATTACATGCTGACTCTCATTATGATTAACCCACATCTTCTCAAACCTAAAAGTCCTCCTCCTAAAAGGGTGTTTATTTTCTAAATCTAGGAGAATAGCACCATGATCAGACCTAATGATAGGGTGGTTATGGAGAACATATTGAGGATAAGAATTGATCCAATCCACAGTGGCAAAAGCCTTGTCCAATTTTTCCATGACAAAGCTTTCATCCTCTCTCCAATTTATCCATGTGTACTTTTGACTTTTAGCCTCAAGTTCACACAACTCTAATTCACTCAGGATTTGTTGAAACAAATCAGCTCCAATAATCTTCCTAGAATTAAAAGCAGATTTATCCTCATGGGATAGGATTTGATTAAAGTCCCCAATACAAAGCCAGTTTGTCTTGGCTATGTGCCTGAGGTGTTTAAGCTCTATCCAAACTTCCTCCCTTTTAGTATGGTTAGGTTGCCTATAAATGAAAGTCATAGAAAGAGGAGTACCTTTATGATCTAGCATTTCTGAGTGGATCATATGCCTCAAGCTGTATTGAACTATAAGCTTCTGCTCCTATGAACATCCTAGCAAAAGATCTCCACTAAGTCCCTCCCTTGGGACTTCCCATCCATTCAAAAAACCACACTTTTTCAAAACATCCAGTCCTTTACCTCTATCTAGTTTAGTTTCCATCAAAAACAAAATGTTGGGTTTATATTCCTAAGCCTATTTTTGACATTGGAGAACTGTAGAGGGGGTTGCCCAGCCCTCTACAGTTCCAACTCAAGACCCTCATGGCTGTTGGGAAAGCTGCTGAGGGGCCAGCTTTCCAAAACCCATTTTCTGATTCAACAATGGCAGTAGGTGCAGTAGTTGTTTGTTGTATTTCTTGTAGGGTACTAACAACTGACCGACTTTCTTTATCAAAGAATCCACAGTAAAGCCTTTGTCTGATATTCCTCCCAAACCTCTCTATCTCTTTCCTAAGTCGTTTCCTTGAATTCTCAAACAGAATATCCTCCTTAAGTATGATGTTGGCAAAGGGTGTTGGTTCTGGAGTATTAGGAAGAGGTGGGCCTGAGCCTAAGGTGAGCAATTCAAATGGGCTTAGGTCACTCACCCTTCCTTCCATTTGACAGGTTGGGCTAGCACTAGAGCGGATTGCATGTGGGCTTAGGTCAGAGGCAGTAGCACCATGGACTTTCTCTTGGACATTTATACAATTTGGGTCAACATTTTGAGATTGGGTTGTCTTGGCCTGATCAGGTAGGAGGCTCGGCCCAGTGCTTGATCCCCCCAATTCAAATATGAATCTCTCACAGTTAACTCTCTGCACTAAAGATTCAATAAAAGAATCTGGAGACTCTAGTATAAAGCCATTTATCCAAGGTCGAGGTTGCACAGTTTCAGGCCTTTCCTCATTCAAGCTGTCCAAGTTAAACAATCGTATCACTCTCTGTCTCTGATGCTTCAAAATCTTGGTGCCGACTTTGTCCATTGGGGATGAAAAGGTCATTCCCTTCAATCCATGCCCAGGTCAAATTTGAATTTTCTGGTGGTGCCTAAGGAGGTCTTGTGGAGAACATATTTGTAGCAATCTGTCCAGACTCTTGATTAACTGTCTCTGGGTTGGTAGGGATTGAATTAGTTGAGGCTAAAAAGTTTGCTGGTGTAGGAGGTACTACCCTATTGTTCAGGTTTAAGCAATTAATCGAGCATTAAGTATGGATTCATTATGATTTGGCTGAGGAGCAGTGTTGGCTTGGGGAGCAAGGTTTGGTGTTTGCATGTGACTTTCTGGTGGTTGTGCGGTGATGGGTATGGGATGTTGGGGTGAGTGTGGTGGACTTGGTGTACTGGGATCAGGGAACTCAAGAAAAGGGTCAAAAGGTGCTGCATGTTCTAAAGTTTGGGTTAGATGTCCAAATCTTATTTGTGTTGTCCATCTTCTCCTTTGAAAAGCTCGCAGATCATTTGAAAATTGTGGTCGTAACGTATCAAACCGAAACTGAACCTGATGAAGATCTTGAATTCTCATTCTTTGTCTATACAAGCTTATTTCAATATCATCCATGCACTGAGTACATTGCCTTCGAGTATGTCCTATTAATCCACACCGATTACATAATTTGTGTACTTTCTCATATCAGCATTGAATCCAGAAGTGAGATCCTTAATCTATTCTAAAGTTAAAACTTGTAATAACTGGCAACCATTGGTCTACCTTGACCTTAACCCGCATAAACCTAATGTTTCTAGGCATTCTATCTTCCCAATCAACCTATTCCACAATACCCATCAATTGTCCCATGTACTTTGCTAGCTTTGGATATTGGTATTCAAGAGGAAGACCATGAAATTGTACCCAAACTGAAATGTAATTTAAGTGAAGACAGTTCAGTACTAAGTTAGGTTGCCATTTCTCTAAAACTAGCAAAGCCCCTTCCAAAGCCCACGGTCCTTCATTACAGATTTGCTGAAGATCTTCAATATATTCAAAATGCAAAATATAAAAGTATGATTCACGACCCACCACAGTTACTGGTCCTTTGAGTCTCCAAGCAGCATTAATAATATTTTGAAAGAAACTCACCGAGAATTTTTGATAGTCCAAAAGGAAGCCAATAGTGCACCTGTTCCAGAACTCCCTTTGAGTAGCAACATCATCCTGGTCAGGTCTTATAATGGGTCCGTGTCTGGCAAATGGTATCTCGTCCTCACTTGATAGCAAAATCAGATTCCCAACTATAGTTTGTATCACCACTATTCGTCCAACCATACTCTCTTGCTTCAATATTGTTGTCCATAGGTCTAGGAGTAACAGTAACACCTTGCATGCATTGGGAGCAAGGTGCCAATGGACCAACCTAAGAACCAGAAAAAGGAGAGAACACTTAGAGTAAATGACAAAGACAGAAAAAGAAAAGGAGAAAAACATAGAAAAGGAAACAAGTGATTGGAGTGGAGAGTAGAGATAGACAAAGCGAACCCAACAAAATAGGGGGGAAATGTAAGGCAAAAGGTAAAAGGCAAAGGAAGAGTAACACCAAAAAGAAAAGGAACACAATTAGAGCAGATCATAATAGGATCTAAGGGTCAGAAATTGACTTGAAAGGATGCAATGTCGCAACTAACATGCAGGAGAAAAGGAACTAAAGGAATGATGGGAAGCTATAGAAAGGAGCAAAAAATTAAAAAGGACAAGATGGCTTCACCTACCAGGTTAAAGATAGCACACAGAAAACAAAAAGGAATAAAGGGGGGAAGGGGGAAAACACATAACTCGAAAAAGATACCGCCGGTGGTAACTCTGAAGAGAGAAAGGCTCTAGAAGAGAGAAAGGCTCTTCATTGAAAATTTAATGTAGGTGCACTACATTAGGAAGCTTCAAACAAAACTTCAGGGTTGGAGTGCTAAATTGTTGTCTCAAGCATGTAGAGTAACTCTAATCTTAGCAGTTCTGCAATCTATGCCATTATACACTTCCTCCTGCTTTAAAGTACCAGAGACAATCTGCAACAAATTGGATGCTACCATTAGAGATTTCTGGTGGGGGCATAAAAATGGTACTAGGAAAATGCATTTAATTGGATGGGATAAGCTTTGCACTCCTAAGAATAAGGGTGGACTTGGTTTCAAGAGATTCAGTGATTTTAATCAGGCAATGTTGGGTAAACAGTATTAGAAATTTAATGTCATCCTAGCTCCCTACTAGCTAGAACCTACAAAGCCAAATACTTCCCTAGGACCTCTCTGAAAGATTATACTCCCAAACCTTACCACTCCTGGACCTGAAGAGCTATTGCTAACCCTCAAGGTACTGTACTGCATGAAGGAAGATGGATAGTGGGTGCAGGGCACCAAATAGCTCTCAATCATCCAGATTGGTTTCAGGCTCCAAGTCATAGGTTAAGGGAGCTCAATTTGACCAATAGTACAGTGGCTAACCTTATAGATCCAAATTCTGAGGCCTGGAATTGTAATCTTTTAAGGAAATTATACCCGTACCCCACTTATAGAGAGATCATGAAAACTCCTATTCCTAAAACAGATTCTAACCTTGATAAGCTAGTCTGGAAGCATTCCTCTTCAGGGAATTATCAGGTGGCTCAAGCTTACTCACTTTTATAAGAACATCAACCCACATCCACGGGAAATGGAGCTACAAGTGCTCAATTGTCTCACTCAAATTGGAAGCTCTTCTAGAAGATCAAACTACCTACTAGAATTCTTACTTGTGTTTGGAAAATTATGCAGGACAGCTTACCTGTGTTTGAACCTCTTCAAAGGAGGGGGGGTTATGAACTATGCTAACTGCCTGATGTGTGATTCAAAGGTGGAATCTACCTCTCATCTCTTCCTTTAGTGTACTTTTGCAAGAGTTGTCTAGCATGGATCTGCTCTTGCAATCAAAACAACAGAACTTAACACTTTCTCAGTGAAACAATGGATTTGGAAATATACCAAGACTAATGATATCACAGGCAGCATGAAAATGGAGCTTCTTCAGGCTATTTTCACTATCCTGTGGTCAATTTGGAATCATAGAAATATGGTTCTTCACAAAGGCAAGGTCCTTAATCCTATAGAAGTTGTGCTAATGTCCCAATCTCTTATTTGCAGGTACAGAGAGGCATTTCAATCCCAATAGAGTTAGAGACAAAGATTCAAGCCAAAGTCAAGTATCTCAATGCTTACTTAAAGTTTGGAAGTCCTTATCAAGGTGGCTGCAGCGAGGAATAGTAGAACCAAAAGATTTGGATTCGCATTTGAAGCTAGGAAGATGGATGGTGATCTTCTGTTTAGAGGTGGTGCTAGCTGTGGAAAACCAACTCAACACCTTGCAGCTCAGGAAGCTCTAGTGTAGGCTTTGCTTAAAGTGCTTGCTTGAGGTTTTCACAGAACCTTTGTAATGACTAATGACAAAAGATTAATGGAGCTATGCAACAACCAAAGGAAGGCAACCTGGTTGGACCAAGCCTTGGTTATGGATCTGCAAAATCTTCACTAGAAGGGTCTGATCACACATTTTTTGTTCGTCCCTAATGTTGTGGTAGGCCAGATTTTGTTTTTAGCTAGGACAACAACGAGGTTTCTTGTTCAATGTTTCCAGCAGTATATGTCTAGTAATAGCTTTGCAATGTAGCTTGGTTAATCGTTAGGGGTATGCAGCTAACCCGCCAACCCACCAAAACTGATCCAACCTGACCTAACCCAACCCGTCGGGTTTTTAGGGCTTGGTGGGTTGGGTTGGGTTACAAAATTTTTTTTTATAGTGGGTTGGGTTGGGTTGGGTTGGGTTAGGTTTGAATCATAAAATTCCAAACCTGCCAAATCCGACCAGACCCACCCATATATTTAATATTTATTTAAAATATATTATATAATTAATAAATTTTTTAAAATAACTAGCTCTTCCTCCTACCTATATAAAAGCCAATATTAATGTATATTAGTTCATATATTAATGTATAACTGAGTTGGAATATTAGTTCATATATTAATGTATATTTTGTTTATCAACTCAAGTAGCAGGTGTGAAATATTTTTTTTGTTCAATTTAATAATAATAGTAATAAAAAAAAATTGTCCAACTTATGGGTTCAACCCGACCCATGTGGGTTGGGTTGGACTTATGTGATGGGTTGGGTTGAATTTTTTTAAACCACCATGGTGGGTTGGGTTAAAAAATCCCCTTAACCCGACCCAACCTGGCCCCTATTAATTGTTATACTCTCTAACTTCTTGCTTTTTAGTAGATGTTGACACAGTTTTATAAAATAAAAAAAAAGGTTTTTCTTTTTGGGTTGTTTTAGGCTTTGGGCCTTCTTCTTTTTTTCGAGTTGTTTTGAGCTTTTTTTGGGCTACTTTGGGTGCTCTCTCTCTCTCTTTCTCTTTCTCTCTCTCTGTTTACATTTTAGGTTTTTTTGAGACTAAAAGTGATTACTTTAAATTTGGTCAAAATATCATTTTTGTTCCTAATTTTCACAAAAGTTTGTTTTACGTCAATAAACTATCAAAAGTTTGTTTTTCATCCTTAAACTTTGAAAACCTTTTAATTTTGGTTCTTCTATCTTTGTCCTATACGGTTTAACAAAATGTTGACGTGGTATCTAACTTGATAAAAATTAATTTATTTTTAAAATTAAAAACACATGGCGCACAATATTTGGCACATGTGGATAAAAAATTTCAACGAGACAAATTTGCCCCTCACACCCACATAACCTGTTCCAAACAGCCCAATCTTAAGCACCCCCAAAGTTGAAAGGAAATCCTAATGCCATAGTCATATGGCCTCAATGAATTTTTGGGTTTTTGATCTTTATTTTTTTTTTGGTTTCCTACAGTGTTTTTTCAAAATTTTCAACCAAAGACTAATCACTGTTCGAGACGGGTGGGCCCATAGCAGGATAAATCGCTGGCCTAGAGAGTTTTTTCAAAGTGCTGGTGCCCGGACTTGAACTAGGGAGCTCCTAGTCAAACCCAAGACAGTCACTTTGAGACCAAATGTCCAACCACTTAGCCAACCCCACTAGGTTGGGTTTTTGATCTTTACACTTCGTACTTCCTACTCCATACAACAATGATAAGACAAATGAGGTTATCAAAAAAAGATTGATAAGACAAAGGCCACGAATAAAACAAGACAAGCTGGGGCGATTTTCCAAACATTATTGTCAGGGAGGGTCAAAGTTATCATTAATATGAAGCCCACGACAGTAGCAGCACATCCCATCCTGGTGAAAGTCCCCGCAGCCAACATTGAAATGTAGGGGAATGACAATCACGGCAATGGATGTCTCTGCTACTTTGAAGTCTGAGATCCATCTCGACTTACTTTCTCCCCCTCCACCTTCACCTCCACCTCTTCTTCCGTCTCTCCCTTCAACCACAATTGCAGCAGCTCTACTTTTTTCGGTCGCCTTTCCATCTGGACTTTCACCACTGTAGTGTGATGATCGGGACTATGGCCATAGTTGTAAGCGCAGGTGTGGCAACATTGGTTTCTTTGACTGACTCCCCACCAGAAATCATTTTAAGCTTGGACTCCCAACCAGAAAGCATTCTCATTCCTTTAGCTCTTGGGTTCTTACAACTTTTTTCTTCACACCCCGCGTGGTTAATGGTACAGGAATCCATGGAAAATTAGATTGGAACGAAGAAAAGCAGAAAAGGTTAGCTATATGTTATATCTATTTCTAATTTGCTTAGAAATTTATGTGAAATAGAAGAATAGAGTGAAGACTTCCACGAAGTTCATATTAGCTTACAGATTTAGTATATAAAATTCAGGAATTTATTTCACTTGTGTGTAATAAGCACTGATCTTTCAGATTGTTCACTCATTAAGTTTTCACTTATTTCCTCTGCGAATTATTATGAGTATTCTATTTTTGGGGTGCAACCTTCAATGATTAAATATTGTATTTTTTGGTTGACTTTGATTGGGGGCAGAATGTACCTAGTGCGTCGGACATGCCAAGAAGGCTACTTCAATTAAATAACGAAAAATCTGACAAATAACAGTTATAGAGATCCGGAGGAACAGACTCCTTCCAAAGCAAAAAAGGACAAGATATCCTAGCTCTCTTAGCTAAGGCATTCGCTAAAGCGTTACCTTGCCTACACACATGAGAGAAAGAAAAACTCTGAAACGAGCTTACAAACAATAAAATGTCATGAATAATATGACCACAAGACGAATGAGAAAAAAGTCTATTACTAATAGCTTGAATGGAAGACGCCGAATCACCCTCAAAGACCACATTACGAAGACCAAGTTCCTGAACAAACAGCACCGCACGCCTAGCTGCCAAGGTCTTAAGAGTGAAAACTGAATCGGGCACAGGGATTTTCTCTGCCAAAGCTACAACAACCTCTCCATGCTCATTCCGAACAGCCACTCCAATACCCGCTGCACTTATATCCTCAAAAATGGCCCCATTAAAGTTTGCCTTCACAAAACCCGAATCAGGAAATTTCCATCGAGGTCGCTGTGCACGAACCTTCTTACTGGGACAGCGCCGAACCTGCTGAAGCTCCTGCAGATGACGCCGCGCTACGCCAACTACTTGATTCAACGGCCAAACCACCTCACTAACTCGCATCTTGTTTTGGCGATTCCAAAGAGCCTAGCAAACCAGCGCAAAAACTTCAGAATTTAGAGAGGAATAGGCCACCAACTCAAGCAAGTCCCTGAACGAACAAACCCTGGAAAATTCAGAGGGTAGAGCTGGGAAACAGGATCCCCACACCAGACATACAGCCTCACAAGACCAGAGGGCGTGAAGAACTGATTCCTCCCCTGCATGACAAAGATTACATGCCGAGGATGGAACAATTTTCCGCTTACATAAATTAAGCATAGTCGGAATAGAATCCGTACAAGCACGCCAAAGGAACAATTTCACCTTGTTTGGAATATTCAACTTCCAAAGGCTGTTCCAAAACTTTCTCTGCCCATCTGTATTCGAGGATGAAGCCACCTCAGTACCATGCGACTCACATAACAAGTGATACCCGGAGCGAACCTGATACATACTAGTTCGTGAATGAGGCCATACCAGAAGGTCCCGCTGGGCAGAGAGACTTACCAAAATAGATTTTATTAACTGAGCTTCAGAGGGAATGAAAATCAAATCTACCATAGCTGAGTTCCACCACCGAGAGTCTCTATCAATCAGTTGATCCATTGTAGCTTCTTCAGTCAAGACAGAAACAGGAGAAAGAACTCTACCTGATTGGGCACCAGGCAACCAAGAGTCTTTAAAAATCTTTACCGAGGAGCCATCACCTATCCGCCATCGAGCACCTAACAAAATCACCTTGCGGGCTTTGAGAATACTCCTCCAAGCATACGATCCCGAACTTGCCTTGGCATTAAAAATGATACCCGTAGGGAAATATTTAGCTTTGAACACTCTATAAAATAAAGAGTCAGTGTCATGAACCAATCTCCAAACCTACTTAGCTAACATCGCCTCATTAAACTTTCCCAACTCTCGAAAACCAAGGCCACCTTTTGATTTTGGTTGGCATAAGATTTCCCATTTCTTCCAATGTATTTTCCTACGATCACCCCGTTGACCCCACCAAAATTTTCGAATCATAGCTTCGATATCATTACATAATCCAACAGGAAGTTTAAAACAACTCATTGCAAAAGTTGGAATAGCTTGCACAACCACTTTCAACAGCACCTCCCTACCCGCTTGAGATAGTAATTTCTCCTTCCACCCCTGAAGCTTCCCCCAGACCCTCTCTTTAATATAATTTAGGCTAGCCCTTCAATTCTTCCCCACCACAGCCGGAAGCCCTAAATAGCGTTCATATTCCTTAATCTCAGGAACACCAAGCAGATTTTTAATGGCATTTTTTGACACTGTAGGAACAGACCGTCCAAAGAACAGAGTGGTCTTACCCTGATTAATCTTCTGACCAGAAGCAAGTTCATACTTCCACAAGATATTTTGAATAGTCTGAACCTCCTGAAGCTCTGCTTTACAAAAAAGGAGAGTATCATCTGCAAAAAATAAGTGAGATATTCGAGGGCCATTACGACAAAGGGAAAAACCTCTAATATCACCCACTCCCACAGCTTGCTGGATTAAGCCGTTAAGACCTTCAGACACCAAAAGGAATAGATAAGGAGATAAGGGATCGCCCTGTCTAAGTCCCCTAGTAGGTTTAATGTCACCATGAGGTTCCCCATTCACTAAGATAGAATAAGAAACAGAACTTATACAACCTTAAATTAACTGAATCCAACGGTCTTCAAAACCCATCTTCTCCATGAGCCTACACAAAAAATTCCATTCTACTCGGTCATATGCCTTCCTCATATCAAGTTTCATAGCCATAAAACCCGATTTGCCCACCCTCTTATGCTTCATATGATGGAGAGATTCAAAAGCCACAAGAATATTATCCAAAATTGCATTATCTGACTAGAAGGCACTTTGAGACTCAGAAATAATATCAGGTAACAACTTCTTTAGCCTGTTTGCCAACACCTTAGACACAAGCTTATACATAATATTATATAAGGCAATAGGGCGAAACTCCGTTACATGCTTGGGGCATTTTACTTTAGGAATCAAAGTAATATAAATATGGTTAAAAGATGGACAGATAATACCTGAGTTAAGCCATGTCAAAACTGCTTTTGCCACATCCCCACCAATCTTATGCCAATAATGTTGGTAAAAAATAGGAGGCAAGCCGTCAGGTCCAAGAGCCTTTAAAGGCGCCATCTGCTTCAAAGCCACATTAACCTTACTTTTAGTAAATTCAGCCAACAAACCATGGTTCATCTCTTGAGTCATAACCCGTGGAGTAGCAGCCAGTACTTCATCCATGTGGCCAATATCGGGATCATCAGACCGGAATAAGGAAGTAAAATAATTCACAAACAAATGTGCTATCTGATGCTCCCCTTCACACCAACTGCCATTATCCCTTTGAAGTTTCAAGATCTCATTCCTCTTAAAACGGTGCGAGGCCCTACTATGGAAAAACTTTGAGTTTTGATCGCCATCCTTCAACCAAGCAGTCTTCGCCCTTTGCTGCCATAGTTTTTCTTCTTGCACCAATAATGTCTGTAACTCCTCCTTAAGAGATAAAACCAAGTCCAATTGACCTCTCCCATTATGCACGGCCTTTGATTCAGCCTCCCTTAAATTTTTTCGAACAATGGTAAGCTGTTTAGTAATGTTGCCGAAAGAATTTCTACTCCAATTTTTCAATCCCACCTGAACCCTCTCTAATTTTGTCTTGACTGAAAGTAGAGGAGACATACTTCCTTGAGTCGAACCCCACACCCCTTCCATAGTCGCATGGCAGCCTTCATCTTGTAACCAAACTTACTCAAATCTCTAAGGTTTATTATGCCTAATGGGTATACCCAAAGGATGAATAACAATGGGCTTATGATCAGAACATCCACACTCTAAATGAGATACCTTTGAAGCTGGAAATAAAGCCTCCCAATCTCCATTTGCAACCGCTCTATCTAGTCTTTCCCAAACCGTCTCACCACCTATCACAGTCCTATGCCAAGTAAACTTATTTCCCATAAACCCAAGATCTCGGAACCCACACTCATCAATTGCATCTCTAAATTCTTGCATCTAAGCTACAGGCCGAGGCCTACCACCCATCTTCTCATGAGACTTAAGAATCTCATTAAAATCTCCCGCACATAACCACGGAAAATCAAATTGTGCATTCAGTTTTCGAAGAAGGTTCCAAGTAATATGGCGATTAGAAGTTTCAGGAGCACCATAAAATCAGTGAACCTCCAAGTATTATCTCTACCCTCATTTAAAATAGCATCCACATGATTAAGAGAAGAGGTAACCACCCTAAGTTGAACATCCCCCCTCCACAAGAGTACCAAACCACCTCCCTGAGTTTCCTTGGAAACAACATGCATATTCCCAAAGTTCAAATTTTTCAAGAAATCTTTTAGCCTTGCTTCAACCAGCCATGTTTCGGCTATAAACACAACTGCAGGATCTTGTGCTCGAATCAAATCACCGAGCTCTTGAACTATCTGGAGGTTCCCAAGCCCTCGACAGTTCCAACATAAAAGACTCATGGCTCTTGGCGGGGCTAGACACCAGCCTCTGCCATTAACAAATCACCGTCCTTTTGTTTTCGAGAAACCACTCTCCTCTTCCTAGGTAACTCTTCAAGGGTATTTTCTTCGCTGGAGCGTTTTACCGAAGTTCCACCAGATTCATTAGAGATAACAAAATCAGAAACTGTTCTCACTACTCTTCTACGTCTAGTAGCAACCACCTTACCACCCCCCGAAAAGGAACCTGAATCAGAAACATCCTCAGAAACAACTAAAGAATTGTTAGTGGTAGAAAAACAATTTAAATTAGTGACGCAGAGAGTAAGGGAAGGAGCCACATCACTCCTCACATCCTGATCATGAGGAATATACACATTCAACCCGGTACCAGTAGATGCCGCACCAGTATCTGCATCAAAATAGGAAAGCCCACGGTCAATCTCTTCAATTTGATTTTCGAGATACTCTCCCTGCACAACCGGAGGCCTAGAATTTAAGCACGGAGCTTGTACTTCAACCTGATCACGAGTCTCATGTACGGACTCAACCTCCACCCCTGTTTGGGAATCAACTTTGGACCGTGATTCCGAATGAGTTTGCTCCCCTTCCTTACTGTTCGTGACAATCAGAGGCTGCACTTGAACTGTTGCCGGAGGAACAGAATGGGCAGACTTACTACTGGGTCAGTATTCATCTCTGTAGCTCGAGATCCACCAACCAAATTCTTCTTTCGAGTCTCATAAAACCCAGGTACTACCACCATTGATCGCTTAGGATTTAGAGTAAAAGGAACCCGCAGCCATGGACCGTATTCTTGATCCCTCGTCTTCAAAGTGCCATCACTGTTAATCCAAACCTCACAATCCCTATCACTATGATTTAGGCACCCCCACCAATAGCAAATGTTTGGCAATCTTTCATATTTGAATTTTACCCACACTTCACTCCCATCTTCCAAAGATAGAATCCTGCCACGGCACAACGGGAGAGAGATATCAATGGATACCTTTACCCGCATAAAGTTTCCACCTTCCATCTCTTCTGTTGAAGTAGTACGATCGACAACTCCAACCACATCACAAATCTCTTTTGCAACCCCCTATTCAGATAGGGAAACGGAATATCATGTATTTGAACCCACATTGCCGTCCATGTAAAACTCAACTCACGTATCGGCGCATTGTTCTCAAACCTCTGTAACACCACCAAGTGCTTATCGAAACTCCACGGTTCACTCGCAAAGATCTCAACTTCCTTCTTATTATCAAAAACAAATAGGAGGATGTGATCCCCCACGTTTCGAACTTTGAAACCATTCACAGCTCTCCACAAAGGACTAAAAGTCCTAGTAACAGCATCTATATTCAGAGCTCCGCTTGTCAAAAATTTTGCTGCAATAAAATATTCTGCCGAGCTCTGTTCTTTGTTCAGATTCACCTTACCCCCCTCCCGATCATTCAACGACATGTTACTCTAGTGCTTGGTAAGAGACTCCATGCCTGAATGGAGAAGCAATTCACAGCAGCAAACACTAACCAAAACCACGTTAAACCTGATCACCAAGAAAACCGTACAGCCGCAATAACTACAGCCCCAAAAACACACTAAAACCTCACTGCCGCAAGGGAAAAGTCTACACCCACAAGCTACACAAGAACCCCATTGCCTCAAGGTAATCCACATTACCCTAGGGACCAACAATCCTATCAGAGAAGGAACAAAATTCTACCGCCTATGACAGGTTTGGAAGCCCCAAGCTGCCCTAGCGCAGAGAAACCCTTAGTTTTTTTTTTGTTTTAATTCTTGGTATTGATGTTTAAACAATGATTTTTAGCGATTAAACAATATTATATGTATTTCTACACATTTTTTTATTTATACATATTTTCACAAAATAATAACGTTACTAAAAATCTCTTACCAAACGGCCCATAATTTCGTGGAAGTGAACGACAAGCTCGCAATTGATTTCATAATTATAATTAATATATTATATTATTTTTGTTTTGAGTTGGACCAATGAAAGTCAAAGCTCGCTCAAGAAACCTTATATATGAAGAATCACACACACCAACAGATACAGAGCTCACTTCTCTCAGAAAGCTAGCTCAACAAACAAGATGTTAGTTAGTTCATTACAATCCCTTGAAGAAATCCCTCTTCTGGATTCAAACAAAGTCGATATTTCTAATTTCATTGCCTTATTATGCCCCATGAAATCAATTGTTTGTGTCTTCTCCATAGCAACTACAATTTCTATACTTCTTCCACAAGAAAATGTCGAGGGAAGACCAGTTCCAACCTGCTTCAGAGATCGACCCACAAACTATTATATGTTTCTAATCTCCACCCTTTATGCGGTTGCGGGTGCCTTTAGTGCCTTGTTGATCCCACACAAGCCAAAGGTCAAAAGATTTTTCAGGATGTATGCTGTGGCTTCCATGTTATCGGCACTAGCAATAGTCTTGTATGCTGCAGCTCTCTGCAGGATACAGGCATATCATAGGGGTGGCAAATGATTGGGTTTGGGTGGGTTTGAGGTAGGCATAGGGTGAGTTTGGTTCAGCTTTTTGAAAGTGAGTTTTTTTTCAAAAAGTGGAGTTTTCAAAAAGTACATAATGAAAAAGTGTTTTTTCAAAAAGCTGAGTATTTGGTAAAAACGGTTAAAAATTGTTTTTTGAAAAAGCTGAGTGTTTGATTAGCACTTATAAAAGTGGTGGTTTGAGTGATAAATTACGAAAAAGGACAATGTAAATATAAAGGAGTTTGTTTCATACTTAAATCAACTACTTCATCATACTTAAATCAATTTTTCTCTTTTTAAAAAAAATTATTTTTTTCTCACCAATATTAGCTAATAATAACATACCACTTAAGATTTATTGTGAAAGTATTATGAAAATATTGTGATAATTGATACTGATTTTAATTTGAACATACTATTACAATTATTTTTTTCTCTTTCTAAAAAAATTATTTTTTTCTCATCAATATTAGCTAATAATAACCTATCACTTAAGATTTATTGTGAAAGTATTGTGAAAATATTGTGATAAAAATTTATACTGATTTTAATTTGAACGTACTATTAAAATTATTTTTTTTTTCCTTTCTAACAAAATTATTTTTTTTCTCACCAATATTAGCTAATAATAACCTACCACTTAAGATTTATTGTGAAAGTATTGTGAAAATATTGTGATAAAAATTGATACTGATTTTAATTTTAACGTACTATTAAAATTATTTTTTTCTCTTTCTAAAAAAATTATTTTTTTCTCACCAATATTAGCTAATAATAACATACCACTTAAGATTTATTGTGAAAATATTGTGATAAAAATTGATACTGATTTTAATTTTAATGTACTATTAAAATTATTCTTTTCTCTTTCTAAAAAAATTATTCTTTTCTCACCAATATTAGCTAATAATAACCTACCCCTTAAAATTTATTGTGAAAGTATTGTAAAAATATTGTGATAACATTTCCTTCTTCTTTTTTTCCTTTTTTTTCCCCTCTTTTTTTATCCTCCACACATGGCATTTCTTTCTTTTTTTTTCTTCCCCCCCCCCCCTCTTTTTTTCTTTTTTTTTTTTTTTTTTTTTCTTAGTACTTTGTTTGTAACACCCATGCACTTCTTCACCCTGATCTTCTTGATTCTTTTCTTTTTCTCTAAATTCAACCACTCACAAAGGGGATGATTCAGATCGGGAAGATTGGATCAGAGCAAAGCAAATGGGATCAGATCAGATTGGGAAGTGCTTGCAAGAACTCATCCGTCCTATTAGAAAGACTCTTCAACTTCTTCTTCGAACCTCCATAATCCATCCACTGCAAGATGGGTACAAACTCCATTTGAAATATTTTGCTATATTCTGATGTTTTTTTGTTTTGCATTTTGAGGAATCCTAATTTGCAAGGGATTGATTTTTTTTTCCTTAGTTGATTTGGGAATTTGTTATAGATTTTTTTGTGTTTGGATTTGGAAATTTGTTATTGAGAGGGCAAAGGGCAGAGCAGAGAGATGAGAGGAATGAGGAATGGTGTGAAGCTTATCTTTTGATTTATCAAAGGGTAATTTGGTAATTGCCTTGTGAGTCCAACTGATATAAATTAATGCGCATGGGCTTTTTCCAAAATGGAGCTCTGAGCTCCTTTCCCATCCTGCGTGTTCTCTTCAAAAACCCAAAATGCAACTTTTTCCAAAAAGTTGCGTTTTGGTCTCAGCCAAACGGGCTTTGGACATTAGTTTTTTTCAAAACGAGCTTTTTGGGCTGAAAAAGTGGAAACAAACGGGCAAATAATTGGGTTGGGTATATAAAACTCATTTACTCATTAAAACCCATTTAACTAATTGCTTCTAACCCAAATCCAACCCAACCTAATTACTCAATTATCAAAATTACCAAAATGTCACTAAAGTGAAAATGATCAAAGTACTCTAAAATTTTCAAAAATTACCAAAATACCCCAAAATCTAAAAATTACCAAAATACCCCTTAAAACCCAAAAAATGACCAAAATACCTCTGAAACCCAAAAAATGACCAAAATACCCCCTGAAACCAAAAAATTACCAAAATACCCCCTAAAACCAAAAAAATGACAAAATACTCCTGAAACCCAAAAAATGACCAAAATACCCCGAAACCCAAAAACAATCAAAATACCCCCCGAACTTAAAAATTACCAAAATACCCCCGAAACCCCATGATATTTTACCTTTATTTTATTAAAAGATAAATATTCATCCCACTACTAAAAAAAATGGTTAGAAAGAAACGTAGTGCAATAGCATTTTCTACTAGTTATTAGTATATTCCTTTTCTTTAAACTCATAGGAGAATTAAATATATGAAATATTTCTTAAAAATATATTCTCATTCTATTCCCTTAATTATAGAGATATTTGTAACCTGTCTATAGAACTTTTGTAAGGAAACCAACTGTATTTCTTTTTTCTTTATCAATTAAAGTCTTCTTAACAACCAACAAAGGATAGAGAAAGAGTGAAAGAAGGTTTGGCAAGCTAGGCAATGAAATAGAAATAAGAAAGAGCTTAGGTTTTCCCACTTTTGAAATATAATCCATGTTTGCATTTCATTCAAATCGAGAACTTCCTAAACGACAAAATATGCTTATTCCTTTAGCCTGGCTCGTTATACCAAATCCTAAAAGGAATAATACCCGAAGATTGGAGCAGTTGGGCTTTTGTAACTTGTAATAGTAATATTGACATTATGTCATTATCTTTGTTTAAGTCTCATTGAAATTGCTATACATATACACAGGAATTAAATTTAGAGCTGCTGTATTTGGCGGCCAAATCTGATAGTTTAGCATGTCAACAACAGAGACATTTGAATATGATAAATACAATTATACACACTATAATTGACCCGCATGTCTTTCTCAGACTACTGCCAAAATCTTTTTGAAGTATGACCATGAATTCTTTATAGAGATATCACTATCCATACAACGAAAGTCTAGTGCACCAAAATGTGTTACCATACTGCATCAACATAATACGAATGACGAAAGACACAAATCTACAACTACTACTACTACTACTACTACAGCTATGAAAAAATTGTTATTTGTAATTGTAGTAATAATGTAAGTTGGAAAATGCAAAGAAACTGAAGAGTAGCAAAGGATTTTAAAATGCTTTCCAGATTCTGATTTACATGTTTATAAGGATGAGCCATCGCTAACCCGATCAAAATAAAAAAGACTGCACTCAATGATTAATGCAGGTTATACATTTTTAAATGCATCCCCAAGAAATTCTTCTTCGAACCCAAAAAAATTTGCAGCCTTAGTGAAGAAGAGAAAATAAGTTGACGGATCCAAGCAATGTTGATGGACGGGCCCATCAGGTGCAAGACTCGGTGAGAACGGATTTGCTGGCCACGTGTCAGACAGAATCCCTATATGGGAATACTTGCGGCACACCCCCTAGATTTTAGGGGTAATTAGAGTCCTAGCGTAATTAGGGTTCTAGAAGCTGCATGCATCGATGGAGATCTTCTTTATAAGGAATATGACTTGTCCATCACGTTTGGGACTCCTCAAGAGGAATTCTACAAGGAAAGACTTCGACTCCAAGTAAAAAAGGTCAACTTTCGACTACTATAAAAACCCCAATACCCTCACAAATCGAGGTACGCATAATTAACCCCTCTCTAGCACTCTAGAGTTGAAAAAGTTGTTCTAACTTGACCTTCGGAGGGTATTTGGCCGGCACCACACCGGTGCTCTCTGTTAGGTCTTCTCCTTTTTTGTTGTGCAGGTGTCGTTTCGAGCGTACAAGCATTGTGCAACTCACTGGTGATATTTTCGACATCATCAGTTGGCGTCGTCTGTGGGAACGAAGTAATTAAGCCATACTACCGTTTCCCGAACTAAAAGGTTGCATGGTACTCACTCGCTCGATGGCGACTACTAACGACGTTCAAGGAGAGGAACCACCCACGACTGCCCTCGAGAGACAAGTTCGGACTCTCGGTGCTGCCGTAGAGCGTCTCACCAAACAAAACCACGACTTAGAAGAACAGCTGCGCCAGAAGAATGCAGCACTGAATGACCAACAAGAAGATCAGGAAGGGACCAGCGCTCCAAAGAAAAATCAGGAGAAACCTGAAGGCAGCCACGCCCCAAGCAAGCCGGAGAGGCAGAACTTGAGCATGCCATCCCTCACGGATGCGACTCCACCACATATTATCGCAGAGATGCAGGCAATGAGGGAACAGATGGAGGTTATGATGAACGCGCTCAAGGGGCGAGTTTCCAGTGATCTTGACGATTTAGTCAACCACACCGACTCGCCCTTCACTGTGGCCGTGAACTCCTTCCCCTTACCCCACAAATTTCGCATGCCGCATATAGATAGCTATGACGGCGTGAAGGATCCTCTGGACCATCTAGAAACCTTCAAGACCCTAATGCACCTTCAGGGGATAGCAGACGAGATCATGTGCAGGGCCTTCCCCACAACACTCAAAGGCCCCGCAAGGGTATGGTTCAGCCGACTGACGCCAAACTCCATCAGCACCTTCAAAGGAGCTGAGCACTCAGTTCACTACGCACTTCATTGGAGGGCACAGGTACAAGAAGTCCACAGCCTGCCTAATGAGTATTAAGCAACGGGAGGACGAGACGCTGAGGGCCTACATAACGCGCTTTAATAAGGAAGCGCTATCAATAGACGAAGCCGACGACAAATATACTGGTAGCGGCTTTCACGAACGGGCTGCGGAAGGGCAAATTCCTATTCTCTTTATACAAGAACGACCCTAAAACAATGTCGGAAGTACTCTACAGGGCAACCAAATACATGAACGCGGAAGACGCCTTGCAGGCTCGAGAGGAAAAGCCTAGAAAAAGGAGCGACAGGAAGATGCCCGACAGGACCGAGATCGAAAGGATGACAAACGCTCCAAGCCCCCTGCAGGGAAATTCACGAATTTCACCCCTTTGACTGCCCCAATAGACCAGGTACTAATGCAGATCAAGGACGAAGGATCCCTGACCTTTCCTGAAAGTTAAAGGAGATCCCAATAAGCGATCTAGGGACAAGTATTGTCGTTTTCCACCGTGATCACGGACATGATACGGCTGACTGCTATGACTTTAAAATAACAGCAAAATCGAACCCTTATTAGACAGGGAAAACTACAGAAGTTCGTCAATAAGGAAGGACAGATCAGCAACATCAAGAGCGGCCACCTCAAAAGAAAATGAGCGCCCGACCACCTATNTTAATTCATGGAAGGCGGTAACGTCAACATACCACCTAATGATCAAATTTCCTACGGAGTACGGGGTTGGGAGCTACGAGGAAATCAGGTGGCCGCACGCGAGTGCTACATTGCCATGATGGAGATGGAGATCACCAGCAGACCATGTGCATAGAAGAGCAATGGACCATAGCCAAGGAAGGGAACCTACCACCTCGAAATGTTAGACGGGCAAAATATGCAGCACCATAGAACATGGAGCACCTACGGAAATACTACCAATAGAGATAATATAAAAACAACGGCGCTCCCTAATTTCCCATTTTATTTAGTTTTTTAATTTCACTTAGTCAATCTTTTGCTACAATATGTTTTTAAGCCCAATGGGGCAAGTACTTTTCTACAAATGCATGATTTTAATTAATAAGAAGAATATTCAGACACAACTATATTTTCCTACTTGCATTCCTACAAAGTCCACGAGATGGACGAGTCACCTCAAGAGGGTAAACTTCCACAAAGTGGACGGATATAAATTACAGTCCACAAAGTGGACGGATCATCCCAAGAGGATGAAAATTACAAGTCCAGACCCGAGTGGACGACCATAAGGTGACGAGGTAATACTTAGTCACCTTAAGAAGTCCACAACCAAGTGGACGACCAACAAGATGACAAGGTAACACTTTGTCTCTCAACAAGTCCACGACCACGAGTGGACGACCATCATGGTGACGAGGTAACACTTAGTCACCTCAACAAGTCCACGACCCCGAGTGGACGACCATCAAGGTGACGAGGTAACACTTAGTCACCTCAACAAGTCCACGACCCGGAGTGGACGACCATCAAGTGACGAGGTAACACTTAGTCACCTCAACAAGTCCACGACCCTGAGTGGACGACCATCAAGGTGACGAGGTAATACTTAGTCACCTCAAGAAGTCCACGACCCCAAGTGGACGACCAACAAGGTGACGAGGTAACACTCAGTTATCTCAACAAGTCCACGACCCCAAGTGGACGACCAATAAGATGACAAGGTAACACTTTGTCTCCTCAACAAGTCCACGACCCCGAGTGGACGACCATCATGGTGACGAGGTAACACTTAGTCACCTCACAAGTCCACGACCCCGTGGACGACCATCAAGGTGACGAGGTAACACTTAGTCACCTCAACAAGTCCACGACCCCGAGTGGACGACCATCAAGGTGACGAGGTAACACTTAGTCACCTCAACAAGTCCACGACCCTGAGTGGACGACCATCAGGTGACGAGGTAATACTTAGTCACCTCAAGAAGTCCACGACCCCGACTGGACGACCAACATGATGACGAGGTAACTTTAGTCACCTCAACAAGTCCACGACCCAAGTGGACGACTAACAATGTGACGAAGTAACTCTTGGTCACCTCAACAAGTCAACGACCCAAGTGGACGACCAACAAGGTGACGATGTAACGTTTAGTCACCTCAACAAGTCCACGACCCCAAGTGGAGGCCATCAAGGTGACAAGGTAACACTTAGTCACCTCAACAAGTCCACGACCCCAAGTGGACGACTAACAATGTGACGAAGTAACTCTTGGTCACTTCAACAAGTCCACGACCCCAAGTGGACGACAACAAAGTGACGAGGTATCACTTAGTCACCTCAAGAAGTCCACGACCCAAGTGGACGACCATCACCCCCAAGTGGACGACCAACAAGGTGACAAGGTCACACTTGGTACCAACAACAGTCCATGACCAAAGTGGACGGACAAAGTAAATGATGAAGTCATGGACGGACAAAAAAGGGCCTGACGGATGCATGCATGGACGGCCACCCAAAAAAAATAATATAAATAAATAAATAAATAAATAAATTTGATGAACACTCAAAGGTGGACGGACAAAGAGGATGTTATCCTCTTCAAAAAAGGTGCACGGACAAAAACTAAATGAATAAAAAAAAAAATTTGAACACTTAAGGGTGGACGAAAAAAAAAATAAATAGGAAGGACGGATGCATGCACGTCCCTGGAAAAAAGAGAAGATAGGATGAATGCAAGCATGTCCAAAAAAAAAAAAAAAAAATTTGATGAACACTCAAAGTGGACGGACAAGAGGATGTTATCCTCTTCAAAAAAAGGTGCACGGAAAAAAAAAAGAAAAAAAGGTGGTGGACGGATGCATGTGCAAGTCCAAGGAAAAAAAAAGAAAAAAAAGAAAAGAAGAAGAAGGTGACGGATGCATGTGCAAGTCCAAGGTGAAAAAAAAAAAAAAAAAAGAGAGAAGAGAAAGAAGGTGGACGGATGCATATGCAAGTCCAAGGTAAAAAAAAAAAAAAAAAAAGAAGAAAAAGAAAAGAAAAGAAAGATGGATGCATGTCCATGAACAAAGGTAGACGGACAAAATACCTTAAGAATGGCACGCTAATAGAGGACTACAACGCGCCCCGAAGGTTGAAAGTTCAGGCATCACACGTCCGGGGCAGTGTATCAATGGCCTACCATGCAAAGGATGCCCAATCCTACGTATAAGTATAAGACAAACCACAACGCTTCAGTAAGACTTCAGAGGGCTAAACACTACAAAAAGGAAGCCGACGGACACCTAGTCCTCATCCCAATGGGATGGATCGACAACCAAGGATACTGACAATTAGGGATGCTAACGGCACCCGATTCTTATACAAAATTCCAAGTCCTACTACCTACGGGTGGAAGGACGAACCAAGTCGCTCACAAGTGCCTTGGTACAAAATTTAAGTCCTACTACCTACGGGTGGAAGGACGGGCCAAGTCACTCACAAGTTCCTTGGTACAAATTCTGAGTCTTCCTACTACGGGGTGGAAGGACGAACCAAGCCACCAACGAGTGTCTTGGTAAAACATTTAAGTCCTACTACCTACGGGTGGAAGGACGAACCAAGTCACAAGTACCTTGGTACAAAACTTAAGTCCTACTACCTACGGGTGGAAGGACGGACCAAGTCACTCACAAGTGCTTGGTACAAATTCTGAGTCTTCCTACCTACGGGGTGGAAGGACGAACCAAGCCACCAACGAGTGTCTTGGTAAAACATTTAAGTCCTACTACCTACGGGTGGAAGGACGGACCAAGTCACTCACAAGTGCCTTGATACAAATTCTAAGTCCTACTACCTACGGGTGGAAGGAGGACCAAGTCACTCACAAGTGCCTTGGTACAATTCTAAGTCTTCCTACCTACGGGTGGAAGGACGAACCAAGCCATCAACGAGTGTCTTGGTACAACATTTAAGTCTTACTACCTACGGGTGGAGGACGGACCAAGTCACTCACAAGTGCCTTGGTACAAAATTTAAGTCCTTCACCTACAGGTGGAAGGACGGACAAGTCACTCAAGTATCTTGGTACAAAATTTAAGTCCTTCTACCTACGGGTGGAAGGACGGACCAAGTTAGTCAAGTGTCTTGGTAAAAATTTAAGTCCTTCTACCTACGGGTGAAGACGGACCAAGTCACTCACAAGTGCCTTGGTACAAAATTTAAGTCTTCCTACCTACGGGTGGAAGGACGGACAAGTCACTCACAGTGCCTTGGTACAAATTAAGTCTTCCTACCTACGGGGGGAAGGACGGACCAAGTCACTCACAAGTGCCTTGGTACAAAATTTAAGTCTTTCTACCTATGGGTGGAATGACGGACCAAGTCACTCACAAGTGCCTTGGTACAAAATTTTAGTCCTACTACCTACGGGTGGAAGGACGGACCAAGTCACTAAAGTGTCTTGGTACAAAATTCAAGTCCTTCTATCTACAGGTGGAAGGACAGACCAAGTCACTCAAGTGCCTTGGCACAAAATTTAAGTCTCTACACGGGTGGATGGACGGACCAAGTCGCTCACAAGTGCTTGGTACAAAATTTAAGTTCTACTACCTACAGGTGGAAGGACGGACCAAGTCATTCACAAGTGTCTTGGTAAAATTCAAGTCTCCTACCTACGGGTGGAAGAGAACAAGCAATCAACGAAGTGTCTTGGTACAACATTTAAGTCTTACTACCTACGGTGGAAGGACGGACCAAGTCACTCACAAGTGCCTTGGTACAAATTCTAAGTCTTCCTACCTACAGGGTGGAAGCCGAACCAAGCCACCAACGAGTGTCTTGGTAAAACATTTAAGTCCTACTACCTACGGGTGGAAGGACGAACCAAGTCACAAGTGCCTTGGTACAAAATTTAAGTCCTTCTACCTACGGTGGAGGACGGACCAAGTCACTCAAGTGCCTTGGTACAAAATTTATGTCCTTCTACCTACGGGTGGAAGGACGGACCAAGTCATTCAAATGCCTTGGTACAAATTTAAGTCCTTATCTACTGTTGGAAGGACGAACCAAGTCACCCGCGAATGCCTCGGTGAAAATTCTAAGTCTTCTTACCTACAGGAGGACAGATGGACCATGTCACCCAAAAGTGCCTTGGTCAAAATTTAGGTCCCCTACGCCATGAATAATTTTGGGCTAGCCTGTCAAAGATTGACAAGTCTCTCAAGATCCAAATCGAATCGTCACCCCACGGGTCCTTTCACTCTGAGATCACGGACCCATAGGGTGAAGGGGGCAACTGAAGAGGAGAAAATAAGTTGACGGATCCAAGCAATGTTGATGGACGGGCCCATCAGGTGCAAGACTCGGTGAGAACGGATTTGCTGGCCACGTGTCAGACAGAATCCCTATATGGGAATACTTGCGCACACCCCTAGATTTTAGGGTAATTAGAGTCCTAGCGTAATTAGGGTTCTAGAAGCTGCATGCATCGATGGAGATCTTCTTTATAAGGAATATGACTTGTCCATCACGTTTGGGACTCCTCAAGAGGAATTCTACAAGGAAAGACTTCGACTCCAAGTAAAAAAGGTCAACTTTCGACTACTATAAAAGCCCCAATACCCTCACAAATCGAGGTACGCATAATTAACCCCTCTCTAGCACTCTAGAGTTGAAAAAGTTGTTCTAACTTGACCTTCGGAGGGTATTTGGCCGGCACCACACCGGTGCTCTCTGTTAGGTCTTCTCCTTTTTTGTTGTGCAGGTGTCGTTTCGAGCGTACAAGCATTGTGCAACTCACTGGTGATATTTTCGGCATCATCACTTAGGATCCTAGATGTTAACCTCTTTTTTCTTGTATGCGGCAGATACAAGCTGCACAGAAAGGGAAAAAAATAGAAGTGAAAAACATAATGTCATCCAATATACTTTACTATCAAGTCACAAAACTTCTTATGTAAGCCAAAATATTCACATATGTCCTCCATGTAGTGAAACGATCAGTCAATACATCTGGACCTATATTTAAGAAATCTCATCCATGGCAACTCTCACTACAAAAGTTATATCATCCCAGCAAGACCAAGTAAATATAACTTTCTCTATAAAATGGATATATCCCATGAACTAGCAATTTATGAAAAGGTATACTGAAGTAATAAATGTGCCAGAAGACATAATAATTAAAACAAGAACAATTAGCTCCCACTACCAAAACCTATAAAAAAATTACACAAACAATAGAAAAATTTACCTTAAAATAGCTTCCTTTCGCCTAATCCTCATCGACATATGAACTAGATTGAGATAGGCACAAGTTGCCAAAATCCTCCACAAGGCTCCTAGTAATTGACTTTAAATCATGTTTCAAATTTTCCTTTTCTCTCCTGTATATTTTTATCACATCCGATTTTGCAGTGTTCCTACATATAGTCTTAACATCAGGATTCAAATAACAATGAAGCAACCTATTGTTCTCATGTTCTGCAAATGAGAATGGATAGTTGTGCCTAATGATTGCCAATGCAACCATTTCCCTATACGTAGCTTGATCTAAAGGCTGATGAGACACAATTTCATTGTCAACCTCATGACATTTTGCTCTATGACGCAACAAAGAAGTAGTGCCATTAGAACCAGCGACATAAAACATACTGTACAACAATTTTCACTATTAATTAAACTCCTATGAACAACTGTATCCACCCACCAGAACTAGTTATCGGGTAATCAAAAGACTTTTCACCATTGACAATCTAAATAGTTTATCCTCGTACCTAGGGGCATTTTTTTATTTGTTTGTTATGGCGGTTAGAACTACCACTATAAGGTTTCTAATGATTTTTCTTTTACGGTTAATCATGATAGTTTAATCTTGGTCATTTATAATTTTGAAAACATTTGGGTTTTGAAAATGTTAATAACCTGTTTATAATGCAATTACAAATAATTTTTTTTAATAATTTTGGTTATACTAAGACACAATACCATGATCAAATTTTACTTACAAGTCTAAAATATTGAAATTGAAGTCCAAAATATAAATCAATTTAGAGTGACAATGCCTAAATTAGAACATAAATACCATCATGAGAAAGTCCAAACTGGAACATAAGTCTAAAAATTGAGTAACAATACCCAAACTAAAGTTTCAAAATGCCATAATTAAAGTTCCAAAATGCTTAAGAAATAAATACAACACTTGAACATAAATGTTCAAACTAAACAAAAAATCTAGTACTTAGGTTCTGTTTAGATACCGCTTATTTTGCTGAAAACTAAAAACTAAAAACAATAAAAAAATAATAAAAAATTTATTGTTCACTCTTTTTTTACTATTCATATGCCTTGGTGTTGGTCTTAAAAAAAAAAAAAAAAAAAAGGGAAACGCCGAAGCAAAATGCGTTTGTATTTCAGCTATCCAAACCACACCTTAAAGATCTGTTTGGATTGAAGAGGGAGGAAGGAAGTGGGGGGAGTAGAGTAAAGTTGACTGAAAATATGTTAATTTAAGTTAATTATACTCTATTCCACTTTATTCTCCTCCTTCCCCTCAATCCAAACGGACCAAGTTCATGTTACGCCGATGTTTTATTTCAAAGTCGTGTTTGTGCAAGGCTTTTAAATCCAGCAATATGTATGGCCTTTTGCTTTCCACGACTTTCTTTGTTATCTTCACTTATTTGCTACATTCACTAAAATAACATATTTAAATAAAGTACAAAGTGAATATATAATACTAATCAAGAATTTGCAATTGGTTGATTGGCAATATATAATACTCAGTCCAGTACCTAGAGAAATGCAAATGTAACCTGCTAGAATATATAATACTCAACCCAGTACCTAGGCCTGTTCAAGAATTCACCGGCGCCGACAAAACCGCCCGAAATAGCGCCGATCTGACCGCTGAAAGCTCCACCGAAGGTTCCCGGCGTGATGATCGGTAGGCCTTTTCCATTACCGAAGTCGGCCGGTGCGGTGGTCAGCAGCAAGATCAGCAAACCGAAGAGAAACCGAACCGAACCGATATATATATATATATATTTAACTTATACATATAATATATAATCATTCATTAGTTTTAAAATAAAAGAATTTAGCGGGAGACAGAGAGAGTACCAGTCAGTTTGGCGTGAAACTGAGGTCTGAGAGAAGCAAAGGAATTAAGGAAGAAGAAGGAAGTTAGAACGACGCCGTTTCATTTAAATTTTTTTAAAAAAAATCTGATTCAAAACGACGCCGATTTGGAATCATTTTAAAATTTTACTATCAGGTTCAAAATGGCGTCGTTTTAGTGTCAGAAAAAAAAAAAAAAGAAAAAAAAAAAGAAAAAAGAAAAAAAAAGGAACGCCCAGGAACGACTAACGAGGTCGTCCTTATCAAAAGAAATTTTTGAATAAAAAAGTCAAGGGACTAGTCATGAAGCTTGTGTGTGTCAGGAGGAAAGTCTGAGGCTCTGTGTGGTCTTGTCCAAGTAAGTGTCTCCCACTTGCATTTTTTGAAAGAAATATATTAAAAAAAAAAAAATGCTGTGGCCATATATGGGTTAATGTGTTTTCATTTCAGTCATGCCACTGCCCCAGTGCCACTTGCGTTTTTTGAAAAAAATAAAAAAATAAAAAAAGATGCCTGTCACTGATAGAGTCAGTTACTGTGCAAGATTTTTTTCCCTCTTGTGATTTCAGCCACAAACGTCTTTTCTCCTCCTACTCAATTCTCATTTCTCATCTTTACACTTTAGACTTCTGCTACTCTCAAGACTCCAGAACTCAGTCATCACATTCATAGCTGCATTCATTTCTCTTCTTTAGAGCATTTGCAATAGTAGAGCTAAAAATTTATATTTTTAGCTTTATCAAAAGTTATTTTATCTATTTTACCTACACACATACTGCAGCAGTAAATTTATTTTAACTTTCAACAAAATAAAATAATATAAACATCACAATAAAATAATATATCCATTACAATAAACAACAATCACAACCACTTGCAACCGCCACTGCTACCGCCGCCGCCGACTCTTCTACCGCCATCATCATCATCACTGCAAACAGAAAATTCCCAATACATTCCTCCATTCAGATGTTATACCCAGCAAAAACAGCAAAAAAATAACACCATTTGCCCAAAACAACATAGTGACAACACCATTTTTCACCACAAAATAACACTAAACCTAGAAAAATTAAGCCAAAACAACAAACACCCAGATGAAAAAATTCACTACAAAAGAAGAGAGAGCACTGACCTGAAGTGGATCGGCTAGGACGGCGTGGGCTGAGGCGTGGGCATGGATGGAGTGGGACGGCGACAGCGACGGCGTGGGCTGGGAGATGAGAGCTTGATGAGAGAGATGAAAGCTTGATGAGAGAGATGAGAGCTTGATGAGAGAGAGCACAGTGAGATAGAATAAAAGAAATAAAATAAAATAAAGTAAGTTGCATTATTTTAATCAGAGGTTGAATAAAAAAGTATTTTCTTTTTTTTAGATGTCTGCTACAGTGCACATCTATAGATAGATGTGCACTGTAGCAAATCAGCAAAAAATTATAACTTTGCCTCCACTGCTGCAAGGCTTTTTTGGTATATTGGTGGAGCTAAAATAACATTATAGCTTTTTAGCTCCACTGCTGCAAATGCTCTTACCCTAATCTCGCCGAACAAAATATTAGTTTTTCCCTCTCAATTTCAGGCTCTCACCTAACCTGATTTTCTCTTCTTTTTTTGCTCTCAGTCAGCCACATAATGTTTCTTCTAAACCCTAATCCCGTAGTGTTTCCCTCTCAATCTCAGATTTTCAGGCTCCCACCAACCATTTTTCTCTTCTCTTTTGCACTCACCCACATAATTTTTTCTCCATGCTCTAATCCCGTCAAACAAACAGTAGTTTTTCCCTCTCAAATTCTCAGTCTTAGGCTCCTACCTAACCTTCCCCTATTTAAGAACCCAAGCTCTCAGTCTCTTTCTCAAAACTCATCTCTGACTCTTAGTCTCACTCTCTCACAAAGAAAGACTTTCCTCTCACGGTCTCACGAAATTCCTAATACCTAAGACAGTGAATCTCCTTATCATCTCCGTTCTCTACCGTGGCTCTGCTACTATGTAGTTCTGTCTTTGGTAACCCTAACCCCTACTTTGTTTTAGTTTTATTTTATGGTCACTAAATATTTCTTGTTGATTCTAATTTTTTATTTTTTGGTTATTTTCTTGTAATTTCAGGGGTAATTTAAAAGATTCAGCTTCAGCCTAGTAAAGGCATAAATCTGAAAGGCTTAAATAGTTTCTGGGTATTTTCTCAAGTTGTTTGTTTTTTGATTTTGTTTCTAGGGTTCAAAGATTGTAAATTTATTTGTTGATCATCCTATTGACTGATTATACTGTTGTGACTTTAGTTTATTATATCATGCTAGTATGTTGTGATTTTAGCACTGAGAAAGTTGCTTGTATAGTTTTTATTTACTAGTATTTTATTGAAGTTAGCACTGAACGAACCGCACCGAACTGCTAAGATTAACCGCACCTTGTGTAGACCGGTTTTTATCTTTCGAATGTGAGGTGCGGTTAAGCATAGGGTGAAACCGCACCTCATAGGTGTGGTGCAAAAAACTTTTCCAAAACCGACCGAACCGAACCGTGTACACCCCTACCAGTACCCTGAGAAATGGGAATCTAATCTGCTAGAAAGTATCCAAGGAGATCTGGAGTCAAAAATTCCAGGGCAATTCCCTTCGCCAACTTGTAAAACCACCAAGAAGAATTCTTTTTTGATAATTTTTGTTTCATGGGTTCACATCACTTTCACCAAGAAGAATTCTTTTTTGATAAGTAATAAATCTAATTAAAACTAGAGCAATAAGGGGCACAACCTTAGTAACCAGGATGTATATAAGACAAACTCCCAAAACTAAAATTAAAAAAAAAAAAAAAAACCTAAGATTCAAATCAACTAAGAAGAATTTTCTTGCAAATTACTTATGTTTCTAGCAGAAAGTTCTAACCTAAAACTGTCAAACACCCCATGTGATCAATTGCAGTCATCCATTTCAACTTAAGAGGCTTCATCTTGTCAGAAATGGTAATGCATTAATCCACCAACAAGAATTCCAAAGAATCTATCATAACAGAGCAAATCACGGCATCCGTTGCAAACAATCATTATGCAGTCTAAGCTAAAGCATTCTCACGAAATCGTTTTTAGCTTCAATTAATCTCATTTCAATAAATAAATCTTTAACAATTAACACACACACACACACACACACACACACACATATATATGAAATGAATGGGTTTAAAATTAAAAAAAGCTTACTTGATGCCCTTAGTACTTCCTTCCCAATCAGAATAGCATACAATCACCAATCAAAAAAAAAAAAAAGAATAGCATACAATCAGCTTTGAACAAAGCCATATCACTTCAAAACCAACACAACAACAACATAAACAGAAAATTTAATATAATTTTCTCAACACTGAGGAATCTAAGTGCTTCTTACCAAAACCTCATTGCTGAATCTGAATTTTTTTTTTTTTAAGCTATTATTATTATAGTTCTTCTTTTACATGACTTTCAAAATAAAATCTTGTAGAGGATTTTAAGGTTTTTATTTATTTTTATAATATATATATATATATATATATAATTTTTTGAGATCAAGGTGATTTTGGTATTTTTAGGTTAATAATAAGATTTTTTAGGCATATATGTTTATAATAAATTTAATACTAAAATTTAAAAAATATTTAAACTTAATATTTAATTAAATCATAAAAGGAAAAAGTTAATAATGGAGATGAAAAAAAAAAGAAAAAAGAACAGAACTGGGAGTGAAACTGAAATCATAACAAATAATTTTTTGTGAATGGTGAGTTCATATGATACAAGAAAAGAAAAATGAAAAAAAGAAAAGAAAATTATCATTATTCATAGCAAGAAAATAAAGGGGAAAATGACTATATATACAATCTTATGGTAGTTGTACCTGTCGTCAAAACTCTTATTTTATATATATACACACTAATTTAGATGTTGAGTTCATAATTAATACACAAAGAGTTCAACATAATCTATATATAGGGGGAGGCAGTTTAAGAGTGACGACTCGAATCCAAAATGTGTCAAAAAAATATGTCTTAAGTTGTAAGTTTTAGTGTCTAGAAAAGTGGTTGAAGGTTTACATAGAAGATGTGCATGTTTGGTAACTGTTTTTGTTTTCTATTTTTGTTTTCTTGTTTTCAAAGGAAAAAGAAAAAAACAATTTTTATCTATTTTCAAAATGAAAAACACGTTTGGTTAGTTGTTTTGAAAAACACATTTTTCAAAAACAAAATTCAGGAAATTTGTTTGGTAGTTGTTTTTGAAAAAGTTGAATTTTGTTTTCTTTGGTTAATATTTTTTTTTAAAATTATATTTATTCTAATTCAAAAACATGTTTGCTTCAAAGTATTTAAAATTCTTACACCAAAAGAAATTATAAATCAATTGTTTCATATATAACAGTCAAGCCTAAAACTTTAATCATATAAGTAAAACTGAAACTATAACAATTATCAAGTGTTATAAAAGATAATCAATAACTAAAAAGTTTACTACATGGCATCAATGCCAGGGAATCAATTTCATCCAAAAAAAATAAAAATAAAATAACGTGGCATCAATGATGCCTATTATTTGCCAACATCAATCCTGTGATATGATCCTTATAAGTTGCCATAGTTTCAATGGCTTGATCAATTAAGTCAACAGTGTGCGATGGCTCACCCAAATTATCCCCACCTTCACCTTCAAAAGTAAGGTTATCAATATTGAACTGAGTAAACAAGTGATCATTTCTTGTTGCCATTCAAATGAAGTTATGAATTGTGCAACGGGCTCTCATCACATTCCCTTGTTGACATGGTTTGTAACAGGGCATCATTTTTAAGACTGGAAATCGTGCCTTTAAAATGCCAAAACATCTTTCAATTACATTACGAAGAGAGGAATGCCTATAATTGAAAAGCTTTTTAGCACCTTCAGGACGATCCCCACCTCAAAAGTCTCGTAGATGGTATCTTTCAGTACGGTACGGAGGTAGAAACCCCAAGGTGCATGGATAACCAAAATCCACTAAATAATAATTTGGTTCAATGTTCATCCTGGAGAATTAAACAGCAAATTTGATCTCAAATAGTGCTTTTTATTAACATAAATAAAACATTATCAACATAAATAAAACATTTTATTGGCCCAAGGGTAAAATGGCTGAACCCAAACCAGAGAGAAGAGTTCAGTCATACTTGGGACATCCGACAGCAAAACAAGTTTGCCTAGTCATGATTAAACCCCAAAAAAGTAATTTGGATAACCTGATTGTGGTCTTATTTTGATTTGTCCTTTATATAGAAGATATATTTTCACCTAGAATGCATTGATTATGAGTCAAAATACTCGTCTTCTCACTTCCCCTTTGTCTGACATTTTTTGTTCCTATTATGAGTCAAAATTATTGTATACAACAAATGCCTGATACCAAAAAAAAAAAAAAACTCACCATAAACAGGATACAAACACTCAACAACTGACAAGAACAGATCAAACTAAAACCAGAAAACAACCCAGATTGTTAAAAATCAACCCCTTAGAAAAAAAAACACAATTATTCCCACATAAATCCAGCAAAACCTCTCTTCATTACCAAGCTCCTAACAATTCTCAAGCTGACTTTTCTGATATCCTTCTACCTAAATTTTATGAACTTTGAGATTTTTTGTTTATATAATTTATAAACTCCTTATTATAGAAGAATCTCTGGTGCAACTTCTTGTAAAGCCATCATAGAAGAAAAATTCAAATGGTCCCATCCATATACATCAAGGTAGCCAGAGAAACATCAAAAAAAATTTTAACATGCATTTGAACATCCTATGGAAATTAAAAAGAACCATTATTTTATATAACTTCATAGAGAAATCTATCACTCTAATTAAGGCCATTACCAAAAAAGCAGTCATCAACAACAAAAATATAATACACTAGAAACAGAAACGTTCATGAGAAGTTCGAACAGAAATCATAACATCAATTTGACTGACAACAGCAGTTCTTAAATGGCCACATACAAGTTCCTTAAAATGCCAAACAGAGCATATATATATTGGACAGGAATGCAAGACACACACAAACCCAACACCATAGAACCCACAAGCATACCAACACAGCCAAAGCAAACCCAAAACCCCAAAACCCCAAACCAAACACACACAAAAAATACCCATTCTGAATAAACCCAGATTCAACGCAAAATACATAGCAAACTTCTAGCAATTTCGGAATAATCCATGAACAAAGAAAAAAGGAAAAGACCCGTACCTTTGAGTGATTGGGTCCCTAAAATTATGAAATACTTCCCCAAATCTGAGATCGCACAAACCTGCTACATCACGCATACACAAAAAAGAAAAAAGAAAAAAAAGAAAAGGAGAGTGAGATGATGAATAGAAAAGGAGTAGAAGAATCTAATGAAAAACAAGAGGCATTCATGAAGGACAATCCAGTGAAGACCATTCACTTACCTTACAAGTTGTTCTCTCAATCAAGGTTTTCTTTATGAGCAAGAGGGAGGCAGTGGAGGTGCAGAGCAAGATAAAGGGTTATCAGAGTTAGGCGCTAAAATATTGAGTGAAAAAAAACAAAAGGAGGCGCGGGAAAATCTTTTTGTCATTCTTGTGGGTCGAACCAGTGCGCTGGTTCATTAATTGGCTATTTTTCAGGCGTGTTTTCTTAGGTGAGGGAAAACTGGAAAACAAAAACAGCTCTAGACCAGTTTTCAGTTTCCTTCACAATATGAAAATTGAAAATAATTTTTGATTTTTGCCTAAAAACAGTTACCAAACAAGTTTTTTGCCTTAGAAAACAGGAAATCGTTTTTGAAAACAGAAAACTGAGGAAAAAAACAGTTACCAAACATACCTAAGAAACTGCTCAAAAGCTATTAAGAGGCTGTTTGGATTTTGGATTTCCATCACTCATAACTTTATTTCCATTACCCATAACTCAAAATATGTGGGTCCCACGGTTGAGAAGTGTGTTTGACATTGTTTTCAGTTTTTGTTTCCATCACTCAATTATTTGATTTTTGAGTGATGAGTTATGGAAACTGAAAACACATTTTAGGTGTTTTCAAGTTATGAAAACAGAGTTATGATGACATTTTTGTAATTAAACCCATATACCTAGCCGCAATGTTTGACAAATGGATTGATTTTTTTTTTTTTTTTTTGGTGAAACCTAGCCTCAACTTTTGACTTAAGTTTTAAAAATGGGTATGTTTTTGAAGTTGAAAACTAGGTCTGAGTTAAGGTGCCAAACGGGGGGTTTGAAAAATTGGGGTATTTTAAGTGATGAGTGATGAGTGATGAGTAATAAGTGATGAGAGATGAGTGACAAAAATTGAGTGATGAGTGATGAGTGATGACCAAAAAAAAAAAAAAAAACCAAACAGCCCCTAAGTCTTCTGTGTAGCTAGACTACAAGCTCAACTGTAGCTCTAGCAATGGAGCTCCATAAAGCTTGACTCTAGTTGATCAATTGAACCTTAGGCTATTAGGCGAATTGTTTTTCTTATTTCCCAATTTGTGGCCTATGATGACCAAAACCCTTGAGATTTGCGCCCTAAGGTCCTGAAATGTATTTAAATGCATATTAGGTCATCATAAACGGAAGGAGAACACTATGTGAAAAAGAGATCTTATTGCAATGGTTTTGTATCAAGGGTTTGTACCAAGTATCTTCTTCGTCACCAAATTGAAGATCAAGTGGTGTTCCAAGTGAATTTGTTTCACTATTAACCTACTTCAATCAACTTTTTGTTGTAGTGTTAGACACAAATTGGGCATTGTTGGAAAGATTTACAAGATAGAAGTGTTTTACCGGGGTGAAGTTATGTGTGATCATATGTGAGTAAGCTCAACTATAGGTAGCAATACTAGAATTGGTAATATGATTGCATTGTTGTACTTCCATTTTATCTTAGTGAATTTTTCACTTTGTTGGTGACATATAAACCACCCGTAGGTTTTTCCCATCATAACCAAATAGCATGTGTCAAATTTATTTTTTGCTACATCTAATATTTACGACATGGTTGAGCCCATCACATGCTAAATTAGATCTTCACATAATTAGCTCAATTAATCAATTTGGTCAGTTGACTATAATCAAGCAGGGTCTAAAGTTTTCAACGTTGTCCCTTATATATCCTCTCTCTCTCTCTCTCTCTCTCTCTCTATATATATATATATATACACACACACACACACATATATATATATATATATATATGAATTTTTTGTTACAAACAACGGATATTTAATTTGTAACAAGCTAGCAAATATAATTTTACATGGTAGATGACCATTGAAGAAGAAATTCATATATAATCTTTTTCTCACATTTCTTTGTCTTGTATTGTTATTTTTTTTACAACACAGAGCAATATTTCATTATTTCTTTCTCTCTGTCCCTCAATTTTTCTACACTCACTCTCCCACTTGCTAGAACGAGGACAATTAGTACTACACACTAACAATATACATATTTCAAATACACCGTGTAAAACGTGAACATCGAAAACATGAACACTTGATGTCTACACTTTACACATGGTATGTTCGTAGTGTGTGTACTATCTTTGTGATGTAATAATTTTTCTTAGGATAAAACTTAAGTATAGTACCTTAGCTGTTGTTCTTTAGGATTTTCTTTTAAAATTCAGCCATGTGGATACTTAATTAAAAAATATACTTCCATCTTATGAGAAAAAATTCACATGGCAGAATCTTAAAAAATACCTAAGTACTATGCATAAATCTTGCTCTTTTCCTTAAAACTATGTTGCCTATGTGTCATGAAATGTACACCTTGGTCTTGACATCATCCTCAGATCATGGCATGAATGTCAAGGCAAGGACGAAAAACAAAGGAACACAAGCGAGGCCTACAATCCAAACAAGATAGCTGGGAAGGAACGTAGCTATCATTAGTAAGAACCCCGCGGTAGCAGCAGCAGATCCTATCCCTCCAAGAACTCTAGCAATCTGTGGCCTTCTCTGGATTAGCAAGATAGCAGCGATGCAACAAAGGTAACCCACCAAGTTACTGACCACAACACAAACTAGGAGCACCTTGGTGGAGGAAGATTGGCCATCGAAATTGAAGGCGGCAATAACAGAAGTAGATGTTTGGGCTGCAACCGTGACGAACATCTTGGCTAGTTTGGTTATGTCCACATTTGGTCTATAGTTCCTACCTCCATCTCTGATTTCCACGTCACCTTCACCTCCACCTCCACCTCCACCTCCACCTCCGCCTCCGCCTCCTCCTCCTCCTCCATTTCCATCTCCGTCTCCACCTCCGCCTCTTCTTCCACCCACTCCTCTGCCTGCCTCTCCACCTAGTCCACCTTCACCTCCTCCGCTTTCATCTCTCCCTACACTTGCCCTTCCGCCTCCACTTTCCCCTTCCTGTCCACCAGCACTCTCCCCTCTTTCTTCGACATGGCAATTAGTAGCTTCTATAAGTCTATCTTTAGAATCAGATGACAAGGGTTGTGGATGTAGGTAAATAAGTAGTTCAGTGAAGATCATTGAGAATAACTTGAAGCATGACTCATTGTATCTTTCGGATCCTTTTCCACCTCTGTGATTGCCTTCCCCTTTGCCTTCAACTCTCACTGAGTCCTGTGAGCTCCCCTTTTGTCGTTCTAATGAAACGCTTTCATCTCCACATGCACTTTTATCAATACTACCAAGTACAACAACTCTTGTGTGCAGCTCAAGGCTCCCTTCTAAATCACACTGCAATATATCAAACTCGTTGAAGCTTAACGGGTAGGAACTCATGGATGCCCATGTATCTGCAATATGTGTTCCTTCTTTTAATGGGAGAAAACTAGGTTCTTGGACCATTTTCAGCAATATCAGCATGATTACCAGGCCGAGAAGAAGGTTCTTTGGTCCCAAGTTCCTGCCTCCAGTGTTGCCTCTCCGTCCACCGCTGCCACTTCCCAGTGCACCACCATTAACCGATGTTGCTTTCCATGGTGATAAAGTCTGTTCTAAGAAGCCTAAGCCTGTACCTTCATCACCCTTGCCAACCACAAGCAATAGTGGGGTTGGTTCAGAGAGCTCTAAACGCAGTGGATTGTTTGCCTCAATATGACTTGAGTAAGTCAGAGAAACAAGTTGTTCCTCCTGGATAAGCTGTGGCTTTTTTTGAAGATAATCGGAGAAGGAAGGGCTCACAACACAAAAAAGAAGGAAAATATGAAGGGCTATGTTGAACCGACCCATAGAAAGAAGGAGATGTGTATTCCTATCTCAGAATCAGAGAGCAAGAGAGAACTTATATAATGTAGTAAACAACCTCAGAATTGTTATTTGTCGTCGGCAACAAAGAAATTGCAAGTGAAAGAACCAGGAGGTTAGCATAGGGCAATTTCTTTGCAAATTAAGCATGCCTTTTCCTACGCGTTTTCATTAATCTAGAAACTTTGTCTCAGAGGATTTATGAATTATATAATGAGGGTCAATAATCAATATGCAAATTAAGGCTAAAGGAAGAACAAACCCCTGCGTGGTGTTATACTGTTTATATATATATATATATATATGTATGTATGTATGTATGTATGTATATATATATATTTCTTTTGCACATATTTTCTCTTCATCGTTAATGAGGTTTTGGTGCAGGTTTTAAATAATTTGGGAATCTCGTCCTCTTTTAAAGTCGAATCTTCATCAAGATTCAAGACACCAATTTTTGAATTTAGTTTTGTTGAAACCAATATTTAAAGTTCACAATTCTATTGAGCTAAACAAATCCAACACTAAATAAATTTTAATAATTAAATCATGTTTGATATTCTATAAACAATATAATGTCAACAACTCAACACTAAAAACATTATGATTAAACTACCTCAATTTTTTAAATTAAATTGTGAATGATATAATTGGTCGTTGTAGTAGAAGAGATTTGTACTCAGTCTATTGTTTGAGGCAAAAAACTCTACTGATTAAACTAATTAACTGAATTCCATTATTTATTAATATTGGTTAATTAAAGTATCACAATACTAATATATTTTGTTAACCCATATTAATAAAAAATTGCACAGGTTATGACTACTTTTAATTTAGGATCAACTGTATAACAAGAGGTATCCATAAGATACGTGCGTGAAAAGTGTTCAAATAACAATTTCCATCTCAAATGTTATACAATCTCCACGCGGAATAACCTCATATATTAATTTTCGGTGAGGTTTTGCAGTAGTTTCTTGATACTTTAATGTAATATGAAACTGGAGAAGTATGCTAAGAAGTAAGAATATGATGCAAAACGTAAATTTCTTCACAAGTAAGGTTGCCCTTCCAAGTCTTCACCATCTAGCTAGAAATTCTTCTCTAGATCATGCTCAGGCAAATATCATGCAAGTTTCTGTTTAGTTTCCTTGCAATTGATTTCAAAATACCATAGATTTGATTTATTGATAGAGATGGAGTCAAGGGTAAATGCTAGGTCAGTCTTTACAAATATAATATACATATAGCTTTTGTATGGAATTTTCTAAGGAATTACCTAATGTTAGGGCTAAAGGAAGAGCAAACCCTTTGCATGCAGTAGGGCTAGTGTTGCATGCATATGTTTTTTGTACCTATTTTCTCTTCATCGTTAATGTTGAGGTTTTGGAAAAATAATGAAATTTAAAATTAAAAAAAAAAATCGTAAAAATGGTGCTGGATATATAGTCATATCTTTGAGACACCATTTTAGTAACTTGGTTTTGTACGTTTAAAGCAAATTTAAATTCACAACTTCGAGTGAAATCTTAGTTACATTATATTTGATTTTCTATATAAAAAAAAATAAGTCAATAACTCAACACTAAACCAGTTCTAGTTAAATTATTTTCAATTTTCTTTAATTAAATTATGTATGATATAATTAGTTTTTGGTAAAGATGAAATTTGAATTTAGGTCTTATGAAGATAATAAACTTTACTAGTTGACTAGCTTTATCACATGCGTTTCACATGTGCGATAATTTTTTTTTTTTTTTTTGGTTTAGTGAAAACATTGGGTTTAATGGTCTTATTTTATAGCCAAAAAAAAAAAAATTATCTTTATTAAAATTATCTTTATATATATATATATATATAATTTTATTTTGAGAAGTTAATTTATAAGTGAATAAAGTAATTTGAAAATCAATAAGAGAGTGATTCTATTTTTTAGGCAATGTTTTAGTGGGAGTTAGAATTGTATTTTTACCTGATTGTTTTTTAGTTTTGTTAATTTCTACATAAACATAAAAGTGTAGAAGCATTTTTGAAACAAAAAAAATGAGAATCTTAAATAGGAGAAACCCCTTAAATAGTAGTGTAGATAATAACAACTTATAATTTATTAGTTATATATGTATATTAATACAAATATATTTTGCTCAAGCTTTCATGTATATCTCAAATTGCATGGTCATGACTCATGACAAGTTTTAATAGAAAATCATCAGTACAATTGAGAGGTGTGCATAAACCTGGTACCTTAATTTAATATTTAAGGAGAGCTTTTGCAGTGATTTCGTGGAAATAATGTAATGTGAAATCTAGAGAAGTATGATTCAGAAGAATCAGAACGTAAGAAACACGAAAGGAAATGTAAATTTCTTTGCAAGTAAGGTTGCCTTTCCAAGTCTTCACCATCTAGCTAGAAATTCATCTTTAGATGCGCAGGAACGTACCGTGCAAGTTTCTGCTTAGCTTCCTTGCAATTGATCTCAAAATACCATGCATAGATTTGATATATAGATAGAAATGGAGTCATGGGTCAATGCTGGGTCAATGGTTTCATATAGACTATGCATATAGCTTTTGGATGAAATTTTCTAAGGAAGTACCAATGTTAGGATTATTTATATACCCCAGCAGTGTCAAAATGTTTGATATTAGTTTCCATTCTGAAAATAAATGGAGTCTGCTTTTGTAGATGATACTCTTCAAAAGAGATGTTCAGTTACAGGCATCCTTGAATACATCCTGAAGGAGTTTAATGTGCATGCTGTTGAAATGAGATATTCGGTCTCAAAAATACTTCCATCTTTTCCCATCATGTTTATCATCTATGCTTCTTGCACTCTGGGTACCATGTTTATGCTTCTTCCTCATGAACAAGTAGATGGAAGTCCAGTTCCAATTTTGGTCTTTAAAGACCAGCCAAAAGCATTTCATGCCTTCCTAATCTCCATCATGTTCTCATTTACGGGCGCGTTTAGTGCACTGTTAATCCAACGTAGGCCAAGAGTTGAAAGATTCTGTAGGGTTTATGCCATGGCTTCCATGATGCTAGCCATAGCAATACTCTTGTACGCCATAGCTCATTGGGATTGCAGGTATCTTCCTCGTTTAGCAGAACATAAAATTAGGATATGGATGAAGAAGTTTACTACTCTTTGTTAGTGATTACATGCATGTGCACTCCGCAGTTTCAAAAAAATTTCAAATCTACCTGGTGAAATAACAGACTATGGATATTTCTATTATTAAATTAGGCAAAAAAAAAAAAAAAAAACTTACTGCTTAGAATTCTTTGCTTGAAACGTTTAATGTTACGTGAATCATTTTGTACTTTTGGGTTTTCTATTTATCCTTAATTGGATGAACACTACTTATGGTTTTATATGTAATTTGTATGCTAATAAAGTGATAATCATGGAAAGATTTCTAAGTACTTCAAATTGTTCACGAAGTTGCTTAACGCAATTGGTGCTTTAAAGTAGATAATAAATATAGTACAAGGAGATGTGGAATTAGCTGATTTTACTAGTTCAATTGATAGCCCATTAGTAATGACACCTTTTGTGATGATCTCACCTCTCCCTCTTCCGTTATTAACTAATTATTTAAATAGTATAACTTAACAGCCCATGGTTTCAATGCAACACAAAGGGCGTCTTCTCTATATACCATGCATGGTTTTGCTTGAGAACTTTTTAGGGAAATAACTGCATTAAAAATTTTGAAACAGGAATGGGAAATGAGACAATATGCAAGTATAATGTCAATTGATGCCAACATAAAACGCTTAAACGCAGCCCATCCAAATAGTGATCTCCTGAGTATGTTTCAATATCCCATTATAAGGTGATACAGCCGACCGTGTTTGTTTTCATATTGGTTTTACGCATCAGAAAAAGTTTAAATAAATAAGAAATAACTCAACAATATTGATGATTTGGAGCAAGTTTCCATTTAATACAATTTTTTTTTTTTTTAAAGATGAAAGGTCTAAAAAAAAAAATGTACTAAAATAAAGGTGAGATTTTAGAGGAGGAGGCTTAAGTGCATCGTGTGCATTGGATTGGATCCAAATTTCTTATATAAGTGCAATTTTGGAAGGCCCAATCAAACGCACATAAATTTCATGCAAAATCAGATAATGACATGAGAGTATAGATAAATAATATTTCAAATTAGTGACGACTTAGAAAATGGAAAACTAAACTTTTTATCTATGAGTCATGTTAATAGGTATTCCTAGGGTAATTATTAGTAAACAATTTTTAAAAAGTTTTTATACCACCTTTATGGAAAATTGAAATTTTTTTGGAAACATTAATTATTTTTTTTTTCTTATAAAAATTTTCCTAAAATAGTTCACTAACAAATGTTCTTGGGACATTCCTTAACTTTTCCCTTTATCTATATCATAAATTAGTTATAAATCACCAATAGGGAGGATTTATGGGAGGAGGGGGTGGTGGGGTTGGTGGCAATGTAATTAAACACAACAAAATATGAAAAATTATATTCGAAAAATGACTTTGATATTGAGGCTTGGTTGGACCACTCGTGGACAAAGATTACTCCAATTATTGAAACTAAAGGGAAGTAGAAAATATTGTAGTTATATAGAAGTGAGATAATTTTTTTTTAATACATGTTTTAGTCTAACGGTCTACGTCCACAAGAGAAGCTCTTGACAACTACATTTTTCCTGTATGCTCAAGTACGTTTTATGTGCAAAAATTGTAATTAAATTTGAAAAATGCCAAGAATTATATTTTTACTTGGGATAATGGAAATTTGAAATTTAACTTAATTTGTCCAAATTAATTGTCAGATTAAATAATTTTGAGGTTCTAGAGACAAAATGACCAAAATGCAATTTGTTAACCAAATTTTGACCGAATCGGTCAAACAAAGTCAAATTTCCGTCAAACCACTAAATTTCATAATTTAATACCAAGATATTTCAAAAAAATTTCTCAAGCTTGATCAAAATTTGACTAAAACTGACTGTTCGATTGGGATGAATTTGAGTTCATACTAAAAATAATTAAACTCTTATTAAAATGGCTACTCAAGAACTTAGATGGGACTTAAAACAAGCAAAATATTGTAAAAATAATGAAGAAATATGTGACTCCTAGCCAATTTTTAGATTAAGTGTCCAAAAGCTTGGTTATAGTTTGATTGAATTATAATCAAATGACCATGGTTGGCAATATAAGGAGTTCTTGGAAAAGTCTCATGAAAATTTTTGATTTGGTATACTTGGATCATAAAATTCCACCGGAATGAAAAAAATAATTTACAAAATTATTAAAGTGGACATTTTAAAGTATAAACTTTGATTTTGACACTACCTTCCAAAGCCTCTAACTTACAAAATCTAAAAATTGAATCCAAAAGTCGATGTCTTTAGAATGTAGACATCATTTTCTAACTAAACCTTATTTGAACCAAATAGAGGTTGTAAATGCCACAAAGTAAAGTTGCAAAGGTAGAAAAAACTATGCGAAACCTATAAAAATCAAGTTGATGTGTCTTTCTTGCAGTATGGTTTTCAGACCCAGACCGTTCATTGAACCGTAAAAGGGAGAGGTTCAAGGTTTTTAAGGTCGAACCGAGGTCGAACCGGGGTCGAACCGTGATGACGTCATAATTAATTTAATAATTATTTTAAATATATATAAAAACATTAAATTAATAAAAAATAGAAAAATTAACTAAAATAGTCTAATTTACTTTCAAGATAGCCAACACACATACACAAATGCATTCACAAGCTGAGAAAAAGGCAAGGCTTAGTAAATTACTAGCTGCCCCAAAGATCTTTTGAATTTCATGGCATGTTACTACGGTGAAGATAAAACTATGTATATATATGTGTGTAAAAAATATACATTGAAAGGAAGCAGTATTAATAAAGATACATTATTCATCATCATTACAGGAAGTTTAGAACTTCCAAAATATTTGCAGACTCATCAAAACTAAAATGAGTTCTCCAAAGAAAAAGGTAGGCTGCTTAACACAGAATATAACAATTTAAAGAAACAATTACAGTGTACAATGTAGCCACAATCAATAATATAGCATACAAGGGAACTTAGCATTAAACCCAAATTCATTCATCAACAAACACCTAAACCGAGCTAAGAATATAATCAAATAAATGAGTACACTTAAAGAATATAATCAACCTATTTCACACTAAAGTTCTCATAATTTCCTATAATTTCCTTTTCCTTTCTTTTTCTGCTCTAACCATAAATTCTTAAATCTAATCACATTAAAAAAACCAAGCACAATTTAAAGTAACAAAATTGAGTGTACAAAAAACAACCTTAAAAAACAATCAAAGTACACACACAATCCAATCAAAATCTACAGCTTGTACCTCCAGAACACAACATAAAACAAAATATAGGAAATTTCATTACCTAAATCCAAAGCTTTCTATAAGCTCTAAAACATTTTGCATACAAATACATAAAAAATTAACATCTTTTTCCTGATAAATACAAATCAACCTAAGAGAAATATCCAACACATAATTCAAAAAAGAAAGCTAAAAAAAAAAAAAATTGTACCAAACGACGGCGACGAGGGAGAGCTGCGACGGCTGAACGATGAGCGTGAGCTGCGACGGCTGCTGCGATGAGCGTGAGAGAAATGAGGGAGTTGCGAAGGGCTGAGCGGCGCTGCGTGAGCTGCGATCTGGGCTGCGACGGCTGAGCTGCGATCTGGGATGCGTGAGCTGCGACGGCGAGAGCGGCGATGCGTGAGCTGCAATGGCGACGAGGATCGCAGCGGCGACAAGGGAGAGGCGGAGACGAGAGAGTGAGGGAGAGGCAGAGACGAGAGAGTGAGAGGCAGAGAGATTTTAGAGATTAGGTTTCGTTTCGTTTGAATCGTTCCAGACTTGAGGGCATTAAGTCAGATTGCCCAAAACGACGCCGTAGCAGGAGAAAAAAAAAGAAAAAAGAAAAAAAAAAGGACTAAACGACGCCGTTTAGGCTAAAACAGCTGACCCGTTTGAACCGTGAGAACCGGCCACGGTTCACAGAACCGGCCGGTCGGACCGCGGTTCGGACGGTTTCATGTTTTTTTCGCATGGAACGGTTCGTAGCCTTAAATGGACCGTGAATATGAGGGGTTCACGGGTTTCCCGGTCGGACCGTACGGTCCGGTCCGGGTTTAAAAACCATGCCTTGCACATGAATTTCTCACCATTCTTGAAAAATGGATCCAAAAGGTTGGTACTTTCTTGAATTAGAAGTGATTATATACATCCTGGAAGAAATGGCATCTGAAGATCACATCTAGATAGTGAGATATCGTTCGTGATAAAAATCAACTTTGAAGATTCATTCCATTTGGACCAGACTACTTCTGAGACTAATAAATTTTTGCACAATGTAACAAATGACATAACTTAGATTCTTTAGAAAGTACGCTGCATAAATTGATTACCTGTTTCTCCAAAAAAAGAAAAAAAAAAATAATTTGAGTACCTGAAGTGAGAGATTCGAGACAAATAATTGACTCTTCTTTTCTTTAACTTTTTATTTTTTTGTTTGCTTGTTTTACCATACTAACTTCAAGTTTATTTCTTTCTATATTTCCCCACCTAGCCCATTAATTTCCACAATTTGCTTAAATGCCATTGCTTTTATGAAAATAATTAAGGTCCTTCATAAAATAGATAACCACCCTAATTAAAAATAAATTCCAATTGAGATGTTATTCTCAATGTAAAATTGCTTTAAAAAAAATGTTTGAGTGTTATAACGCATGTTTAGTTTGTCCAATAATATAATACTATGATATTCTTATTATATCATGTTATTTTTGTTTTAATTGTTTAAATTTTATATTAGACAAACTAAACACACATGATAAACTTATATGGCATTTAATAGAAAATATAGATGGAGGAGTTATTGATGCAAATAGAATATAAATTCGGAGTGTAAAATCCAAATTTTAAAATATCAGAGTACAAAATTCAAAGACTCTTAAACTTTAAGGGTGTAGTTAATTTACACTTTAAGGTAGCCTTTGGTATGAAGTAATGTTTTAGGATTCTTAGGAATTTTGAAGGATTCTCACGTTTGATTGTAAATCACTTAAGAAAATCAAATATCGGGAATCATATGCGACGAGTATCTTGATTCTCTCTCAATACCCTTTTTGTGGGAATGTAAATTTCCTTTTAAAAAGGTGGGTATCCACATTTTGATGTCAGGATAAAGTAGCATTTTGTTTAAACTGACAATTTTACCCATTCTCCCTACCCTTTAACCAATAGAAATAAAATAAATAATAATAATTCTTATAAAATGACAATTTAAATAATTATTTTTGTATTAAACATGTCATTCAAAGAATTTTATACTATATTTATATTGAATTTTTATGATTTATAGTTCATATTTTGTTTCTCATCATTTATTTTGAGGAAGATAAAAAAAAAAAAAAAAATTGATATTGTATTAAATGGTATTTTGGGAAATTCATCTCATATTCTCAAGAGCCGAGGAGGCGTTCTTGGTCTGAGGATGAAAGCAGTAGGCCCAGGGGCCCAATAAGGCACGCCGAGGATGACTCCATCCTTGGAAATCTGACACCATAATGTAAACAGGCAACACACCACCAAGGGAGCCCTCCTGATCATTCGAAGGGCAGGGAGCAAGTACCGCATACTAGCAGTAGAAGCATGGTGGAGGAGCAAGTTCAGGACGAACTGTCACCTCCACATTAAATGCCCTCAACTAACGTCCTAGCCGCATTAATGAGGAGGGGACGCCTCAACAGTGCCACCTTGGTTGCCGCATCCCACAGAGAGAATGGGAAGGTGGCTGATGGGACAGGCACTCAAGTAATGGCCTAATTCTCCAACAAATGTAGGGTTAGGATCGATTGGGAGAGGGGTATATAATACAAAGAACCCCTCCAGCAAAGGGGGGGGGGGTACATACATACATATATATATATATATATATATATATAAAAAATTATATATTCAGTAATCAAATATCTTTGTGATAATTCTTTATTCTTTACTTTAAATCAATGTAGCTAAAACAATTAAATAAAATTGTAACAATTATAAACAAAATTCAATAGTTAAAATACAGTAGTGTAAGCAAAATAAAACCAATTAAGATAAGGTTACTTACCTTAGCTAGCTCACCACAAAAGAACTCCCTAACACTTTTTCTAAAATCCTTAGATATCGCCTAATTAAATAATTTTAAAGCATCATTTACCCAATAATTAAATAATTTAAGAAAAACTTATAACGGTACCTGGCCAGAAGAGAGACTACTAAAAATATCCCATAATTTTCCAAAAATATCTCAACGCAAAAATCCACGTATTCACCATATATAGTTTCTTTACTTTCTGCCACTAATAATACCCTAGGATAAGACCTATAGAATGCATGAGGGTAAAAGTCACTTGTAAAAGAAGAGCAACGTGTGGACTCCTCTTCAGGTACACGCGTTCCCCCTCCCCCCTCTTTTTTTTTTTGCCACTTGCCACCATTATCATTGTGGGGCCAGCAAGTCAGACAGCCCCGCCCATTTCGTTTCAGAACCAAAGGCCCGAGCCGAGAAGGCGTTCTTGGTCCGAGGATGAAAGCAGTAGGCCCAGGGGCCCAATAAGGCACGCCGAGGATGACTCCATCCTCGAAAATTCGACGCCATAATATAAACAGGCAACATGCCACCAAGGGAGCCCTCCTGATCATTCAAAGGGCAGGGAGCAGGTACCGCCTACCAGCAGTAGAAGCATGGTGGAGGAGTAAGTTCAAGACGAATTGTCACCTCCACATTAAATGCCCTCAACTAACGTCCTAGCCGCATTAATGACGAGGGGACGCCTCAACAGTGCCGCCTTGGTTGCCGCATCCCACAGAGAGAATGGGAAGGTGGCTGATGGGACAGGCACTCAAGTAATGGCCTAATTCCCCAACAAATGTAGGGTTAGGATCGATTGGGAGAGGGGTATATAATGCAAGGAACCCCTCCAGGAACTGGAAGGAAAAAGAATAATGGAAGGAACACTGTAGCAACCTGTATGATCTTGGAAAACCTTGTAATCCTTCTTCGAAGAAATAATAAGAACTCTAAGCCCTGGAAATCACATCCGAGGAGCATTACTACTCATCCCAATTCACGTTCATGCTGTCTAATCCCCATACAACCACGTATGGTTGTTGTACTCCTCGTTAACGCCTAGTTCTTGAGCCCATCCTCTATAAATTCATTGTGAGGACCACTCCCTCAAACCCGGTCCCTACAATTGGCGCCGTCTGTGGGGAGAACTTGTGCATTAGTAAGGACAGCCACCAAGCATGGTAGGATCAGGCCCTCACCAAGGAAATCCTCACCAACCTGAACCGGCTAAATCCCAGCACCAGGGCAGTTATGGCGACCCCGAGGGCGGACAAAATGAGGAGAACGGACGATTTCGGGAGAGAAGCGTGCATACCTCAACGACCAGCGGAAGCCATACCCGCCGGGACGGATACGTGCCTCAGACGCACGACAATGGCCACGCCACGCGATCTGACGAGGCCCATAGCCATGCATTCCAGAGACAGGATGATAAGGTGGCCATGCAACGCGAGATAGACGATTTGAGGAGAAGGCTACGCCGTGTACGGCAGAGACGGCCCGAGCCCAGCCCTGACCTGCCCTCTGACGACGAAAGCGACGACGAATACAGACAAAGGTCTAGAACTCCCACAAGCGAGACTTTCTCTCACGAGGAGGAGCGCTACCAGAGGCGTAAGCGTGACAGCCCAACTCCGAGGGGCCTGGAGAGCGATGCCATGAGCAAGGCACTGGATCGGCTCTCCAAGTCTCCCTTCACGCGTCGTATAGAGGAAGCAATGGTCCCCCGGCGGTTCCAACAGCCAATCTTCGCAGTTTACAATGGCAAAACGGACCCCGTGGAGCATGTGAACCAGTTCAACCAGAGGATGGCAGTCCATTCTAAGAACGAGGCGCTGATGTGCAAGGTTTTCCCATCCAGCTTGGGACCTGTGGCAATGAGGTGGTTCAACGGTCTAAGGACGAATTCCATAGACTCGTACAGACAACTGACCCAGGCTTTTGGTTCCCGTTTCGTCACGAATAGCAAGCCTCCTCAGCCCATGAGAGCGTTACTGTCCCTATCCATGCGTGACGGGGAGACTCTCGAGGCTTACTCGGACAAGTACTGGGAGGTTTACAACGAGCTGGATGGTAAGTACGACGAGGTCGCCATCAATACATTCAAGAACGAACTACCAATGGGACATGACCTGAGGAAGTCCTTGACTGGCAAGCCCGCCACCAGCGTGCGGCAGTTGATGGATCGGATCGATAAATACAAGCGGGTGGAGGAAGATATGTTGCAAGGCAAAGGGAAGGATAAGGTTATCCCTCAGGAGATGAGAGATTTCAGGTCAGACCGGTATAACAGCGCACGCCCAAGGAGGGATTTCGGTGGAGAGTCCGGAGCGAATAATGCCCAGCCTGTCAGTGCCGTGTTCTGAGAACCCGTACATAGGGTGCTGGAAAGAATAAATGACGAACCGTACTTCAGGTGGCCGAACAAGATGGCTGGGGAACCTGAGAGGCGCAACCAAAATCGCTACTGCCAATACTACCAGGACCACGGACATACCACGGAAGACTACAGGAACTTCCGGAACTACTTGGACCAGCTAGTCCGGGAGGGGAAGCTGAAGCACCTACTGCACCACCCCGATAATCGTCAGGGCCAAGCATACCAGGAGCCCCGGAGGGATGCCGACATGGGGCGGCCAGCTGGCACGATCAACGTAATCCTGGCGGCACCAGGGAGAACGGGCACGCATCCTTCGCGAGTGTCGTCTGTGGCCCAACTGCCTGCCGAGGAGTCCCAGACAGAGCCGAAAAGGGCTAGGAGGAGTTCCCGTCTTCCTTTGAGCTTCTCAGAAGACGACAAGATTGGAACTACCCAGCCCCACGATGACGCTCTGGTGGTCACCCTGAGAATTGGGGGCTACGACGTGAGGAGAGTGATGGTGGATGGGGGCAACGCGGCAAAGGTCATGTACCCGGACCTCTACAAGGGGCTGGGGTTAAGACCGGAGGACTTGACGCCGTATAGCTCCCCCCTAATGAGCTTCGATGGGAAGCTTGTCATCCCGAAGGGCATGATCAGACTGCCCATACAGACCGGCCCAGAAGTGGTGGAGGTGAACTTCATAGTGGTGGACACATACTCCCCCTACACGGCCATCGTGGGAAGGCCCTGGCTCCACACTTTAGGGGGCATCGCCTCCTCCCTGCACCAGAAGGTGAAATTCCCATCAGGGGATCAGGTTCTGGAAATCCGTGGTTGGCAGCCCACAGCGAGGCAGTGCACGGTGGCTGCCATATCATGTCGGCTTGACGCACAGCACTCGGCCATTGCTGAGGAAGGTTTATAACAATCAAAAACCCCGGTAGCGCACCCTGATGTAGCTACCGAGGGGGCCAAATGCGAGGACCTGGAGAAAGTGATAATTGGTGATGATCCAGAGAAGTTCTTTCGAGTCGGGGCTCGGCTGCCTCCCGCCGAACAGGAAGAGCTGGTCGAGTTCCTCAGAAGCAATATCGACGTATTTGCATGGGACCCCTGCGACACCCCAGGGATTGACCCATCCTTCATCTGTCACCATCTCAACGTTAGTCCATCCATAGTGCCCAAGAAACAGCCGCCACAACGCCCATCGAGGGAGCACGCTGACGCCATCAGGGAAGAGGTAAATAAGCTTAAGCGTGCTGGGGCTATCAAAGAGGTTTTTTATCCCGAGTGGTTAGCCAACACAGTGGTAGTAAAGAAGAAGAGCGGAAAGTGGAGGGTCTGTGTGGACTTCACCGACCTAAATAAGGCGTGTCCAAAAGACCCGTTCCCCATGCCTCGGATCAACCAGCTGGTAGATGCAACCACGGGCCATCCTCGGATGAGCTTCCTGGACGCCTTTCAAGGCTATCATCAGATACCGCTGGCCCTGGAAGACCAGGAGAAGACGACCTTTGTAACGGCCGTTGAAAACTACCATTACAAAGTAATGCCGTTCGGACTGAAGACGCAGGGTCCACCTACCAAAGGATGATGACGAGAATGTTTAAGCCGATGCTGGGCAAGAACATCGAGGTCTATGTTGACGATATGGTGGTAAAAAGTAAAGCGGTATCCGAACACCTAGAAGACCTTGACTGCACATTTGACGTCCTGAGAAAGCACCAGCTGCGCCTAAATGCTTCCAAATGCTCGTTTGGGGTGGGCTTAGGCAAGTTTCTGGGGTACATGATCACCCACAGGGGAATCGAAGTTGACCCTGACCAAATCAGGGCTATTCACAATCTGAAGCCTCCGCAGAACCCTAAAGAGGTCCAAAAGCTTACTGGGATGATCGCGGCCTTGAACCGATTCATTTCCAGGTCAGCTGACAGGTGCAGGCCCTTCTATCTCTTGATCAACAAGTGGAAAGGGTTTGAGTGGTCCGAGGACTGCGTCGTAGCTTTCCAGCAATTCAAGGAGTACCTATCCCGGCCGCCTATCATGTCCAATCCTGATGCCGATGAGGTCTTGTATGCATACCTAGCTGTGGCACCCCACGTAGTGAGCCTAGTACTAAGCGGTCTATTATGTCAGTAAGTCGCTGCACGAAGCGGAGGTCAAGTACCTGCCCTTGGAGAAGGCCATACTGGTTATGGTCCACGCCACGCGAAAGCTCCCCCACTACTTCCAAGCCCATACGGTGGTCGTCCTGACCAAACTGCCCCTGAAGTTCGTACTTCGGACCGCCGATTATACCGGGAGGATCACAAAGTGGAACACCATCCTTGGGGCTTTTGACGTCAGGTATATGCCTCGGACTTCCATAAAAGGCCAGGTTCTGGCGGATTTGACGGCCGAGTTCGCCGAACCTACTATGGAAGTAGTAGCCGAGGAGATGACCTCGGATGAGAAATCAGTGGGGGCAGTCTCCATCACGGGGTTACCATACTGGAAGGTATACGTTGACGGCGCGCCAAACCAGAGGGGGTCCGGAGTAGGGCTAGTATTAGTATCTCCCGTGGATCATGTCATAGAGAAGTCCCTGAGGCTCGGATTCTCGGCCACAAACAATGAGGCCGAGTATGAGGCGTTGCTGCAAGGGATGGTCACGGTACTGAAGATGGGAGGAAGATCGATAGAGGTGTTCTCAGACTCGAGGTTGGTAGTAGGGCAGGTAAATGGGGAAATGGAAGCCAGAGATCCGAGAATGCAAGAATACCTGAGCCAGGTCAAGCGCTCGCAGTTGGAGTTCGACCTCTTTAGCCTGTCTCATATTCCCCGGAGTGGGAACAGCCATGCCGACTCATTAGCCACGCTCGCAACATCCTCAGCAGAGGGTCTGCCCCGGATCATACTTGTGGAGCACCTAGAAAGAGCGAACGAAATGGCAAGGGGGTCGATCACCGTCCATCAAATTGAAGTGGGTCCCAGCTGGATGGATCCCATAGTGAAATTCCTCAAAGACGATATCCTGCCCGAAGATAAGACAGAAGCTGAGAAAGTATGAAGAAAAGCTCCTCGGTTCTGGCTATCCGAGGATCACCGACTATACAGGCGCTCCTACTCTGGGCCATACCTGCTGTGCATCCACCCCGAGGCAGCAGAGTTACTGCTCGAAGAGCTGCACGAAGGAATCTGTGGAAGTCACACAGGAGAGAGATCCCTGTCACACCGAGCCGTCACGCAAGGATATTGGTGGCCGGGAATGCAACAAGAGGCCCTCGAATATGTCAAGAGGTGTGACCAGTGCCAAAGATTCGCCCCGAACATTCACCAGCCAGGAGGGGTCCTCAATCCTTTGTCCAGTCCCTGGCCGTTCGCCCAATGGGGCTTGGACATTGTAGGTCCCTTCCCGAAAACGCCAGGGAATAAGAGGTATCTGCTGGTGGCTACGGGCTACTTCACGAAATGGGTCGAGGCCGAGCCCCTGGCCAACATTAGGGACGTGGACGCCAAGAAATTCCTTTGGAGAAACATAGTTACGCGATTTGGGGTCCCTTATACCCTTATCTCGGATAATGGGCTCCAATTCGACAGCAAGGCCTTCAGGAGGTACTGCTGTGAACTCGGGATCACAAACAGATATTCGACGCCCACCTACCCTCAGGGAAACAGACAGGCAGAAGCAGTCAACAAGGTTATCGTTAACGGGCTTAAGAAGAAGCTGGACGACGCCAAGGGAAGATGGGTAGAGGAGCTGCCCTACGTCCTATGGACGTACCGAACTACCCCCCGGCGGTCAACAGGGGAAACACCTTTTGCCATGACTTATGGCGCCGAGGCGGTAATCCCCCTGGAAACGAATTTTCGGACGCTACGAACAAGCTCTTTCACTCCCGGCAGCAATGATGAACTGCTGGGGAGGAGCCTAGACTTGGTGGATGAACGAAGGGAACGAGCAATGACCCAGCTGGCCTATTACCAACAAAAGCTCAAGCAAGGGTATGACACTAATGTGAAACTTAGGCCGCTGGCACCGGGGGACCTGGTGCTGAGAAAAGTCGTCGGGGCTGCCAAGAACCCATCCTGGGGAAACCTGGGACCCAACTGGGAAGGCCCCTACCGAATTACCTCAGTAGCAGGAGTAGGTGCATATTATTTAGAAGATCTAGACGAAAAGCCTGTACCTCGCCCATGGAATGTAAATAACCTGAAAAGGTATTATTATTAATGAAGCAGTCTTTTTGAATTCCGATTCTTAACCTGTTTCAACTTTGGATCTCATGTTCGGACGGCCAGCCTAAGTGTTAGACAGAACCAAGGCACTGCATGGTCCTCAGACTCAGGCCTATGGGGAAACTAACTACTTCAAAAAGCCTAAGTGTTAGACAGAACCAAGGTACTGCATGGTCCTCGGACTCAGGTCTATAGGGAAACTAACTACTTCAAAAATTCTAAGTGTTAAACAGAACCAAGGCACTGCATAGTCCTCGGACTCAGGCCTATGGGGAAACTAACTACTTCAAAAAGCCTAAGTGTTAGACAGAACCAAGGCACTGCATGGTCCTCGGACTCAGGCCTATGGGGAAACTAACTACTTCAAAAAGCCTAAGTGTTAGACAGAACCAAGGCACTGCATGGTCCTCGAACTCAGGCCTATGGGGAAACTAACTACTTCAAAAATTCTAGGTGTTAGATAGAACCAAGGCATTGCATGATCCTCGGACTCAGGCCTATGGGGAAACTAACTACTTCAAAAAGCCTAAGTGTTAGACAGAACCAAGACACTGCATGGTTCTCGGACTCAGGCCTATGGGAAAACTAACTACTTCAAAAATTCTAAGTGTTAGACAGAACCAAGGCACTGCATGGTCCTCGGACTCAGGCCTATGGGGAAATTAACTACTTCAAAAAGCCTAAGTGTTAGACAGAACCAAGGCACTGCATGGTCCTCGGACTCAGGCCTATGGGGAAACTAACTACTTCAAAAAGCCTAAGTGTTAGACAGAACCAAGGCACTGCATGGTCCTCGGACTCAGGCCTATGGCGAAACTAACTACTTCAAAAATCCTAAGTGTTAGACAGAACCAAGGCACTGCATGGTCCTCGGACTCAGGCCTATGGGGAAACTAACTACTTCAAAAAGCCTAAGTGTCAGACAGAACCAAGGCACTGCATGGCCCTCGGGCTCAGGCCTATTGGGAAACTAATTACTCTGGAAAATTCTAAGTGTTAGGACGTTGGGGAAGCAAGAGCCCTGCCTAGCCCCTGGGACACAAAAGATCTGCCTATCCATACGAGCCTGCACATTATTGCAATCACTGCCGTGACTGGCTGAGGTACGATTGATGTTAAAATCATACAAATAAGAAGAAAGGAAATTGGAGAAAACGGATAATGCGCAAGTGTGCACATGGCCAGAACAAACAAAGAGAGAAATAGGAACCACATTACAATAAATTCATAGAAATTACACGATACATGTCACATTACCACTCAAAAAAAAAAAATGAAGGAGCAAAGCAGACAGGGACGCCGAGGGGCCTGCCCCTACCATTTAATCTTTCCCCCCAGTGGGCAGCTGGTCCATGGCAACCTCAGGCTCCTCTGAGCTTTGACTAAGAGGAATGGCCTGCAGAGGCGTGGCAGGAATGGCTACCTCCTCAGCAGTTGGAACCAAGGCCTCAGAGGAGGGCTTCGCATCATCTTGGGGTGCTTCCTCGTTGGGGCCTCCACCAAATTCATCCACCCTGGGAGGACCACTCCCTTGGACAGGCCCACCAGTAGGCCCAGCGACCGAGGCTTCCACACCTGGGGTAACACCTGCTTCCTCAACAGCCACCTCAGCCTCAGGGCCGTCTAGAGCAGCTTCACGAATGGCAGGGGGGTAGTACACACTCTCCTCCTTCCACAAGTCAGATGTAGGCTCTACCCCAGCCCGTTTGAGGGCCTCCTTCCAAACCTCGAAGGAGTAGCGGCTGCACACTGCGGGGACTTGAGCCTTGAAGACGGCTTCTGTCTCGGCCACCCCCGCATCATAAGCTGCATTCTCGGCTTCCTCCTTAGTGGTCCAGGCCTCCTCCCTACCTTGTTCAGCCTCAAGCTTGGCCCTCACTGCCTCATCCTTGGCCCATTCAGCCACCTTTTTGGCTTCCTCGGCAGCAACTACCTTTTTCGTCCGTTCGGCTAGCAGCTCCTTTGCGATCTTCAGCTTCTCCTCTGCCTCACCCAGGTGCCTCGCCTGGTCTTCGGCCTGCTTCTGGAAACCAGTGAGGCCTGACATAGCGTTGTCCCGGGCCCTGGTCACCGTTTTCAGCTCCTCCCGGGCCGTGGCCAGATCAGCCTCAGAATCCTTGAAGGTCCGGGTAACCTCCAAGCGTTTCTCACACTCTACATCCATGGCCTTTCCTTGGTCGTGGGTCGCCTCCTCCAACCTATAAGTAGCCTGGACGGCCTGCTAAACAAAACGGGCGCGTAATGAGCCAAGCTCAGAAAAGGAGAAGAAAAACTGAAACCAGAAAAACCACAAGTGTGAGGGATCTTACCATTCCCAAGTACCGCTTGAGTCTGAGGAAGACCTCCCTACTCCTCATAGTCCCTAGCTCAGCCATATCCGCAGGGAGTAGCAGGCACCTTTCCAGTGCGTCGGCCACAAACGCGCCTTCGCCCTCCCTGAAATCTCTGAGGGAGGAATCGTCTCTCAGAGATTCCCCACGAAGCATTGGGGCAGGGAGCCAGGCCTGAGCCTCGAGCTAGGCGTCGACCTGTTTAGCCTGGCCCTGGGAACCTATCTTTAGCTGCTTCAAGAGCCGCCGAGGGTCGCCCTCCTCCTTCGTGGAACCAGGTTTCTCCTCAATTGGCCTTTTGCCCTTATCCTTCTTCTGCTTAGGACCAGCGGGCTCATGCTTAGAGGGCGAACTCGTCTGGGGTGCAGGAGGGGGAAGCCCGGAGTGAGTCGAGGCCGACCTGCTCGGGACAGAATGAGTCTTGGGAGGAGGAGGGGGAAGTTTTGGTTTAGACCTCCCCGGCTGGCCTTCGATTAGGTCCAATAGGCTGGATTAGGGCTTCTTCTTGTAACCCATCGCAAGCCAAGGAAAGGACTCGGTCGTTATGAGGTCCGGTTCGGTCGGGCGAAGGCTACCCGGGTCTCGCAGGGGGTCCTCGGACTGATGGACTTGTTCGAACACGTCAAACTCGTCCTCGGTAGGGCCGAAGTTAGCGACTTCTTCTTCCCTCTCTAGGCCTTCTTCCGCGGCCTCTGAGAATCTATGAGGGGATGGACCCGCTAAGGCTATGACTTCTGATATAGAGGGCTCCTCGGGGAACTGGAACCCGTCCTCAGTCACAGTTATTTTCTGTAGCCGAGGATCTTTCGCTCTGATCACGTACTTCGGTGCGGCGAACGATTTTTGAACGGGGTCGTATCCCAAGATTCTGTGAGCAACTCTAACTTGATTGTCGGCTTTGTTCACAAAAATCTCCGCCTTTAACGCTTTCTGCAAGTCCTCCCTGTTGATCAGGCTGAAGTGGCGCGTGAAGGCGTGCGGATCTGCAGTAAGAAGACACTTTCGTGTTAGTAACCAAACGGTGCAAAAAAAAAAAAAAGGATGAAATAAAGATTAAAACAAACTAAAATCCTAGAGCCGACCTCCCTTATTCCCGCTGCCCCACCTGGTGTCCCTTCCGTCGTTGGACAATGAAGGTCATCGTGCCACTCTCCGGACACGATGAGGAAGTCCTTATTCAACCCCTTGCTGGACTCGGGGAGGCACTAGATAAGCCGGACTCTGTCATCCCTCGTCTTCATGTAGTACGACTTACCCTTCAAGCACTGGAGTTTGTAACACCAGTTTACGTCGTGGTGGGTCAGCCTTAGCCCCATCTTCTCGTTCAGGGCGTCCACACAACCCAGAATTCTGAAGAAGTTGATGGCACACTAGGTGGGGGCTAGCCGGAAGTACGTCAGGTAGCTCCTCATCACTGGTCCTATGGGAATTCTCATGCCACCTTCAAGAAAGGCAACAATGGGAATCACCACCTCGCCTTCCTGCCTCCGAAGGTGCCACTCCCCCTCCTCACAATACCTCAAGCCCACATTGCTGGGTATGTTATAATCGGCGATGAATTTCTCCATCACCTCCTCAGTGTAGACGTATTTCTTAAACCTACCTATCCCAAATGACGCCTAAAAGAGCTAAGAAAGAGCGAATGAAAGACAAGAAGAAGTGGAGAAGAAGAAAGTTCGAAGAGAGATAGAGTGACTTACAGAAATGAGGAGAAGCTCCTCGGACGGGCTTTTTATGCTAGAGATGAAGGTGAAAAGTTGGCTGGACTCAGGATGTATGCGCAAGAGCTCTTAGTCGCGAATAAACAGAGGGAGCGACAGTTCGAATGGGTATTTATACCCCAAACTGAAGAGCCGTATGGGCTTCCCCGCCCATAAATGCTAGACGAGCCCTCACCATTGGATTGCCATCCTCCCGCTGGACGTGGGAAGCGCTGAACCATCTGGATTTAATGGGAGACGTGTTACGCTCACCGAGGCATCAATAATGCGTCTTGGGCAGACGGAAAGACGCCAACAATTACGCGTGACGGGACGTGATGGGACACGACGCAGGCCCGGGGACATCAAAATCCTCCTCCCCGCCCGAGGGTGCGAGCAGCAAGATTTTGAGGGGCTATTGTGGGGCCAGCAAGTCAGACAGCCCAGCCCATTTCGTTCCAGAACCAAAGGCCCGAGCCGAGGAGGCGTTCTTGGTCCAAGGATGAAAGCAGTAGGCCCAGGGGCCCAATAAGGCACGCCGAGGATGACTCCATCCTTGGAAATCCGACACCATAATGTAAACAGGCAACACGCCACCAAGGGAGCCCTCCTGATCATTCGAAGGGCAGGGAGCAGGTACCGCCTACCAGCAGTAGAAGCATAGTAGAGGAGCAAGTTCAGGACGAACTGTCACCTCCACATTAAATGCCCTCAACTAACATCCTGGCCGCATTAATGAGGAGGGGACGCCTCAACAGTGCCGCCTTGGTTGCCGCATCCCACAGAGAGAATGGGAAGGTGGCTGATGGGACAGGCACTCAAGTAATGGCCTAATTCCCCAACAAATGTAGGGTTAGGATCGATTGGAAGAGGGGTATATAATGTAAGGAACCCCTCTAGGAACTGGGAGGAAAAAGAATAATGGAAGGAACACTGTAGCAACCTGTATGATCTTGGAAAACCTTGTAATCCTTCTTCGAAGAAATAATAAGAACTCTAAGCCCTGGAAATCACGTCCGAGGAGCATTACTACTCATCCCAATTCACGTTCATGCTGTCTAATCCCCATGCAACCACGTATGGTTGTTGTACTCCTCGTTAACGCCTAGTTCTTGAGCCCATCCTCTATAAATTCATTGCAGGGACCACTCCCTCAAACCCGGTCCCTACAATCATCTTTTGAGATGATGACAACTCCAAGTACAAGCTAGGCACATGGCCTTGCAGAAAAACAACCATTATTTCTTCTTCTTTTTCAAGTATTACATTCTCCCCCCTTAAAAGAAGTTTAGTCCTCTAAATTTGACATACCTAAGTCCTCAAAAAGATATGGGTATTTCTCCTTCATTTCATCTTCTAACTCACATGTAGCCTTTCTCACAAACTAGTTCCTCCATTGACCCTTGACATAATTTATGGTACGACAATTCAACTCTTGCTCCTTCTTGTCCACAATTTTAACTGGTTGTTCTTCATAAGTTAAATCATCTCTTAATTTTAATGGCTCATAATCCTCTACATGACTAGGGTCTAGAACATATTTCCTCAACATTAAGACATGGAAAACATTATGTACCCCTGATAAAGAAGGTGGTAAGGCGAGTCTATAAGCAACTTTACCCATCCTTTCCATGACTTCAAAAGGTCCTACAAAATGAGGGCTCAACTTACCTCAAAAACCAAATCTCATAACTCCTTTAGTAGGTGAAATTTTCAAGAACACATGATCACCCACTTGGAACTCTAATTTCCTTCTTCTAAGGTCTACATAACTCTTCTGCCTACTCTGAGCCGTTTGGAGCCACTCCTTAATCAGTTGAATTTTATCCACTGTTTGTTGTACAATCTCAAGACCCAACAATATTCTTTCTCCAACATCATCCCAACATATAGGAGACCTACACTTCCTACCATACAAAGCCTCATATGGTGCTACTTTAATACTTGCTTGGTAACTATTATTATATGCAAACTCCACCAAAGGTAGATGTTCATCCCATGAACCTTTGAAATCAATTACACAAGCTCTCAGCATATCTTCCAATGTTTATATAGTTCTTTCTGAAAGTCCATCTGTTTAAGGGTGAAATGTTGTGCTAAACTTCAAGTTAGTACCCATTGCCTGATGCACGCTCTCTCAAAATTGAGACACAAATCTTCGGTCTCTATCAAACACAATGGACACAGGAGTACCATGTAATCTCATTATTTCATTGATATACAATCTAGATAACCTTTCAAGTGAGAAATCCACCCTAATGACCAAAAAGTGTGCACTATCCTCACACTTTGGAACTTCACTTCTACATAGAGGTGGCAATTCGTATTCGAGTGTCGGGTTCGTGTCATGTCGACTAACGAGTATTTGACTATATGAGTCAACACTAACCCGACACGTTTATTAAACGAGTCAAGATTTCTCAACTCTAACACAACATGTTTATTAAACGGATCAGTCGTGTCAACCCATTTATCAGATTTTATCAAAACGGAAAAAAAAAATACAAATTTTAGTATTAACCAAATTGATCTAAATTATGAAAAACCAAAAAAAATAATTTTTTTAATTATAAAATTTAGAATTAACGAGTAAATGCATTACAAATAATCATTTAAAATTAAAATATATCTCAATATCACAAATAATCAAACACAATATGTTAAAGAAAAAAAATCACAACAACTAATAAGTTTATATATTTAGAATTTGAAGGGTATATTATTTAAATATCATTTAATTAAAGTCAAACGAATTTCATAAGTTGGACACTAATTTGACTCGTTTATTAAACAGGTTAATCGTGTCAATCTGAATATAACTTAAACCTATTAAACCTCAATTCATAATCTATTAATTTCGTATCAAGTCATTTCATATTTCGTATTTGCAAATCGAATTAAGTTTTGCCACCCCTACTCTACACCAAATGGCGATGGCCTTACCTTATATTTTTTTCATCCTTTTCTTCTTTTCTTTTTTTTAGACTCTTGACGTCAATTCACAATAAATGCAAGCCAAATTGACTTGACTTTTGTAAACAATATTTGATGACTTCAATTCTTCTCTTTGGAAAAAGCTTTTCCAGCAACCTCAATTAACTTTGCTAACTTTTAGGCAATTTTCCAACAAGCTCATTTAATGAGCTAAGCCAAAATGTGGGCTGGACCCACGTGGTGCATTGCACCCAACAAGAACCATTATAGTCTCGGATAACCAACCCAATTCCCGCTACGTTGATGTCACTAAAAATAGCCCAGTCAAAGTTAACTTCGTAGATCGGGTTGTTTGGAGGGTGCCACCCGATTGCATTCTGTATGGGAACAGAAGAGGTGGTGGTTCTTGATCTTCTTTAAATATCAATAAGTTATGAAGTAATTTCGATTTTTTTTTTATAGCATTCTCATTAAGAAAAGTATTGGAAGTTGTTCAATTATGAGGCACAGGAAGAGTTTTTTTTTTTTTTTTTTTTTAAATTTGTTGCTTATATTTGACTTCTTTATATATATCATACGATAACTCATTGAAAGAAAATCTAGAATATTTTTAGTTTCAAAACTTATACTACAAACAGAAAAGTATATATTAGTATATCACTTTCTATTTGTTAACATGTATAGTGTTGTGGGCTTTAGGCCCAGTTAGGTTACTTGTATAGCACACATATTTACTTGTACTGCACACATATACCTCCTATATAAAGGCATCTATGTACATTCTTTTATTAAGGAATACAATACAATCATTCAGTATTTCTAACATGGTATCAGAGTATGAGATCCTGAGTTCGATCCTTGTCTCCTCCACTCTACCTCCCATTTAAATTCCCACGTGTTGGGCCTCACCTATTAAAAAGGTAGTTTCGGCCAACACGTGAGGGGGAGTGTTAGAAGTATTGGTTAAATGATTAAATTTACCATATCCCAATAGCTTAAGCTTTTGGGACAATCGGTAATTTAACATGGTATCAGAGCTTTTTCAGATGGATGTCAAAAATGCATTTCTTAATGGGGATTTAAGTGAAGAAGTGTATATGCAACCTCCTCCTGGTCTCTCTGTTGACTCAAACAAGGTTTGCCACCTTCGACGTGCACTTTATGGCCTTAAGCAAGCTCCACGAGCTTGGTTTGCCAAATTCAGCTCTACCATCTCTCACTTGGGTTACATGGCCAGTCACTATGATTCTGCCTTATTTCTTCGTCGCACTGACAAAGGCACTATTTTACTTCTCTTGTATGTGGATGATATGATCATAACTGGTGATGACCTCAGTGGCATTCAAGAACTCAAGGCTTTTCTCAGTCAGCAGTTTGAGATGAAAGATCTTGGATATCTCAGCTACTTCTTGGGTCTTGAAATAACCATTGTCTAATCCCTCTCTTTACAGACGCTTGGTTGGCAGCTTGGTTTATCTCACTGTCACTCGTCCAGACATTTCCTATGCTGTTCACCAAGTGAGCCAGTATCTGTCTACTCCACGATCGACTCACTATGCTGCTGTTCTGCGCATTCTTCGATACTTAAAGGGCACTCTCTTCCATGGTCTTTTCTACTCTGCTCAGTCTCCTCTTACTCTTCGTGCATTTTCTGATGCTGATTGGGCAGGAGACCCCACTGATCGCAGGTCCACCACTGGTTATTGCTTTCTTCTTGGTTCTTCTTTGATTTCTTGGCGAAACAAGAAACAAACTCATGTGGCCCGCTCCAGTACTGAAGCAGAATATCGTGCCCTTGCTGATACCACATCTGAGCTTCTTTGGCTACGATGGCTTCTCAAAGACTTAGGTGTGTCTACATCTTCTGCTACTCCTTTTTATTGTGACAACCAGAGTGCTATTCATATTGCTCACAATGATGTCTTCCATGAACGGACTAAACACATTGAGATCGATTGTCATTTTATCCGTTTTCATCTTGTCCATAGTGCTCTCAAGCTGATCTCAGTCTCCTCTAAAGATCAACTAGCAGATATCTTCACCAAGTCACATCCTAAGGGACGCCTTCGTACTTTGGTTGACAACCTCAAGTTGGTCTCACATCCACCTTGAGTTTGAGGGGGGCTGTTAACATGTATAGTGTTGTGGGCTTTAGGCCCAGTTAGGTTACTTGTATAGCACACATATTTACTTGTACTGCACACATATGCCTCCTATATAAAGGCATCTATGTACATTCTTTTATTAAGGAATACAATACAATCATTCAGTATTTCTAACACTATTCAACACATTTTTACTACTTATTTTCGGCCGACCAATCTTGATTTCGCGGAACTGAAAAGACTTGTACAGTGGCAATTTTCATCTGACTTCATGCATCCTTGATTACATGAAATGGTTACAAATGACATTGCAAATAATTACAATGAAACTTTTGTCATTACAAGTAAACTTTTGTAGAAATTACAACCAAATTTATTATGCAATTAGCAACACCTAAAATACCTTTCACTAGTTTCTATGTAAATCAACCAACATATCACATTGTTTGCATTTGAAATTGAGCTGATTGACTTGATTCTCCTGATTGAATTGATGAACAAGTTGGATTTAAGTTATCTCTTACATCCTCTAGTGATAATAAGAAAGGTTTGGAAGGTATTTGTAAGCATTCTTCTCCTTCAAGCATTTTTACAACTTTGATCATTAAAGGACGATCACTAGGCTTCATTTGTATGCACCCTAATGCAACCAAATCATCTTCTTAATTGTTTTTTTCTCCTCCTCTGTGGCATCTTCCATTACTATCTCATTTCCTTTGCTAACTTGTTCGTAAGCCCAAGTTGGAAAGTAAATTTGGCTTGAATGGTCTGCAAATTCATTGAAGTTCTTTCTTTTATTCACCATTTCCAACAATAACATGCCGAAACTATAAACATTAGCTTTATAGGAGACACCTCCAATGTTCTTATAGAACAACTCTGGAGCTATATATCCTAATGTTCCTCTTGCAGCAGTTAAAGCCACTATGCTATCATCTACATGATAAAGTTTTGCAAGCCCGAAATCAGAAACTTTTGGGGTGAAGTTCTCATCAAGAAGAATGTTATGAGGCTTGATATCAAAATGCAGAATTTGAATGTCACATCCTCGATGTAGATATTCAATCCCACGAGCCACTCCAAGAGAAATCTTGTATGTTTTCTCAATATTTAAAGGGATACTTCCATCTCGAGGAAAAATGTATTTGTCAAGAGAACCATTAGGCATGAATTCATATATTAGAGCACGCCTTGGTCCCTCAGCACAAAAGCCAATGAGTTGAACTACATTAGCGTGGTGAATCCTACCAATTGTCGCAACTTCACTGATAAAGTCTTAGCCATTGGCTTTGGACATACCCAACACCTTTATAGCTACAAGTCGGCCACTTTGAATCTTTCCTTTAAATACAGAGCCATAGCCTCCTTCTCCCAATTTCTCCATGAAATCTTCGGTGATCTTCCTAATTTCTGGGTAAGAGTACCTTATTGACATGAGGTTATTTTGACTTTGCAGAAATTCTTCAACAGCATTATACATTGATAAATGCCTCCTACGGCACTTATATGTCAAAAAGGCAACCACACATGGAGCTCCCAAGAACATTTTTGCTGCAACGTGTATTAATACTGTACATGCACATCACCGAAATAATTATGAGAAAACAAATTTGTTGTTGCACTGGTGCCAGCTTTTTTAATTTTTAGGTGAAAATATGGTTAAACTTACAACTAAGTGCCTTCCTAATCCTAGTAAAGTAATTAAGCACAAAAATATGGGTTTTCCATTTAAATGTCACTAATATTTACATCTTAATTGTTTGCATATAAAATATTTTCATGCACAATCTTAAGAACTGATTTGCAAAAAATGTTGAAGAAGATCAAAGGAGAGATTCAGGTTCTTACCGATGTTTAGAGATAAGTAACTATAATCTGCAACAACAAAAAAGTTGAAATTACTTTTTGCTAACAAAAGATGAATTGCTAATTAGTGAAACGAGTGGAATAACTTGAAATCTCCAAGGACTAAGGCCTAATAAAACTCATCTATAACTTGTTCAAGCATCCTCACCATATTGGTAGAGTATCATGGACCAAACTGATCAATTTTAACGCTACCTTTCTAGTCATGCATCTTTTTTAATCTTCAAGTTGCATTACTCAGGCAATGCTCTGGTCAATGGTCTTTATTTACTTTCGACCGAGCAAGAACTTTGAATTAGGAGGAGCAGTTTTACTATTGGCTGTGTGTGGTAGTTTCAACATTTAACTTTGTTACTACTTAGCTGCTGATTTTATTTTATTTTTTTGGTGAGTAAGAACAAAATTATCTTTGTTTAGAATTTTTCAAAGGGCAAAGTTCTTTATTTTGGATAAAATGTTAATTAAGCTTAAATTTTTTTAGTTTTACTATTGGTAATTTTTGTTGTCAAGTTTTTTTTTTTTTTTTTTGGCTTGTATTTTTTGTTTTAGATTTCTCTATTGGTACTTTTTGTTGTTGAGCCTCTTTTTTTTTTTTTTCTTTTTTTTTTTGCCTTGTATATTTTGTTTTAAATTTTAGATCTATAAATTTTTTTATGGTCACTAAAAGAGGAAAATGCTAGAGCTGCAAGCTTTTTTATAAATTATTGATGTGATAAGTAATTAATGGTAAGTAAAAAAATAATATAAGTGGTGGGCTCATATGTAAACTAATAAAAATTTATTACCAAAACAGTTTATAAAAATATTGTAAAAGGGTTTGTGAGTATAACATTACTTTTAAAAGAATCAATAATATTATTTAAGGGAAACAAAACGCAATTTTATAAAATTTAATTGCTAAAATTAGTACACATATATAATAATATTAAAAAAAAAATTTGGGGTGCCCATTGCCCCCTCGTCCAATGGTAGCTCCATCCCTGATCAATGGGTTCTTTGTAATTCAGTAGCTTAATAATAAAATTTTATCCATCGAGAGTTTTCATTGTGGACATAATTAGTTGTCAAACTGAACTGCATTTACTTCTCTCACTTTCTCTTGCTTCCACTTTGTTTCTTTATATTATTTTATGTTTTTCTTTCCATTTTCACACGATTAAAGACCTTCTCAACATGCTTTAGTTAAGCTACAGCTAAGGCTGAAGAATTTGCCTATCAAGTCAAGTAAGCGAGATTTTAATTAGGTTATAATAGAATAAATGTTTGGAGTCTTCACGCATGCATTTTGCTTAGAATACTAATCCCTTTTTTAATCACAGAAATATTGAGGAAGGGAAATTTTATAATCAAAAGAAGAATGTAATTTCATAAGAAATTGGATAATTAATTTTACTTTTCATTTCCTTAAATCCAAAAGATTGTGACCTACCAATTGCCCAAGAGCATGGTTATTTCTCTGCTTGTGTTATCATCACATCAGGCACAATTAGTCATGCAATTCTATTTCATTAATTGTCCGTTTTGTATATCTTTATCCTTCGATTCAAACAAATTTTTTTTTTTGGCGCCCAAGAGTCTGCCTTCCTGCTTTTCACAAAGAAGAGAATAACATCAGCGTTTGGAACTTTACAATTAATTTTGTCATTATACAAAAACTACAACAAATATTTCTAAGCATGTCTATTACATCTTAATGGATGGAAAATGCACCAAGAAGCTTTCTTCTTAAGAAATTCGATCATTTTTACTTTCCATTCCTCAAGCCTAAAAGATTGAGATCAACCAATTGCCTAATTACACGGTTATTCCTCTACTTGTGTCTTAGCACATCAGAGCACTTTAGTACGTATCTGGTGTGCTAAAACAAACCAAATGCTATTTTAGGCTTTTTAACATACCAAATACTAAAAAGAGGCCTCCATTTAGCATGCTAAGTGGATATTTCTTTAATCATTTCTCTCTCTTGGCTGGTTTATATTATTTTAATAGGTTGAATGAAAAATTAAGAGATGAGACGTGCGGTAAATTATGAAGTAGTGTGGTAGTATTAAACGGTAAAAGTAGTACTTTGGGTGTTATAGTAGCAATTTTTTTAAAGAGACAGGAGGCACAATTATTCATGCTTTCATTCATTGTCCATTCTATATTAAAATTTATTACTATCGCTCAAACTTTTTTGAGTTAGAAACTGTTTAGCAAAAAAAAGAGAGAGACTGAAACAGAAACCTCACCTGTGAATAAATTATATAGACTTTCATACCATCCTGCTTTTTAGACAAAAGAAAAGAATAACATCAGTCATTCAGTTGGAACATCAAAATTAACTTAGTCATATCTCTTTCTCTTTGCCTTTCCCTTATGTGTGTGCGTATTTGATTCTCCAAAAAATTAAAATTTAACTTAGACATTATTCTAAAACTATAATATATATTCCCTAGCATGTCTATTATTGGAATGGAAATTAAGCTATCTTCTTCAGAAATTCAATAATTTTTGCTTTTCATTTTCTTTATTCCTCTACCTGTGTCATCATCACTGGTATAATTACTCATGCAATTGGATTTCATAGTCCATTTATACTATCATGCAAACAAATTTTTTGAGATAGAATACTCACCTATGAGCAAAGTAAGTAGTATTTGACCCAATCCTGCTTTTTTGACAATGAAAAGAATAACATCAACATTTGGAATCTTAAAATTAAATCCAGTAAATTTCTATAAATATACCCAAGCATGTCTATTATATTGGTATGGATGGGGATGGGGTATGCACCAAGAAGTTTCTTCTTATAGAAATACAATATTGAAACAATAAATGAATGGTTATAATTGAGGGGAGATATGCAAGAGTTCAGAAAAGAAAGAAAGAAATGTGCAAGAGGAAAATAATGGTGAACATGTAAGGTATATAATTAGAGAATGGAAACAGTTAAGGCTTTTCTCGCTTTATTTACCCACCAAGGTCAAAAATACTGGTGATGTCGCATTGAAGTTGGTTCGCGTCATCGAGGTAGCAAGAATCGATATCTCTTCCGCAATAACTTTTACAAATACCAACGAGCCACGAAATCTCAAAACCATATGCTAATTCATGGTGAACGTCCGTACAGGAGATATTTGGGTCATCGTTATTTACTGGCCACGAAGTAAGAAACATCTTCTCTGCTTGGCACGAGTCCTCCACTTGGGATGCGTAGGTTTCACCGACTTTAACATATCTATACCTCCTCTTGGAATCAGATATAGAAGAAGAGTTGTCATTATAATTGCAAGTAGAAGTGTCCAAATAGAAAGGAGAATTCACCGGTTTTTCACAACTCATCAAAACCAAACTCCGTGATAGTTCGTGATTCCACCTGATCATCTTCGTACCCCTTTGCTCATACGTGGTATATGTATGCAGATATGGCAAACTGAAATTGTATCGATATAAAGAATAACTCGGAATGGAGAAGTAATTGTCCTTCTGTATACCTGAGTCCACCACCCGGATTGTGTAGTTTTTGTAATTGATTTTTTGTACGTAGTATTTTCCTTCAAATAAGTATAACACTGCTTGATTGTTCTCACAAGACAGTTCATACTTTGGGTTGCCGCAGGCTTCTGGATCACTCTTCAATCTAAACGGATAGCTTATGTTCTGGATATTGCCGCAGGAAGAAGGGGCACACTGATGAGTATTATTCTCAGTGCTGCAAGTTTTATGGACTAATACAAAAACAATAAGGGCAGTAAGCCCTGCAGTGAAGGGTAATTCTCTCCCCATTTTTGAGAGAGTGAAAATTTTCATCTGCTACAACTAAACACAGTTGTTGACAATGACAAAGATGACTTATTTTTCTGGTCTTTCAGAGGATCATCAAATATCAATGAAATAGTAGTAAAAAAAATTAGGAAAGTAATTAAGAAAAAAAAAAAAAAAGTTTTCAATATCAACGAGGGACAGAGTCTAACACCAGCACCGACAAGAAGTTATCAACGTAAGCACATACGTCTTGATTTTGAAATTTACAAGTTAATAAATTTAAACACGTCAGCACATACGTCCTGATTTTGAAAGTTTTTATTTTTTATTTGAAAGTTGGTTAAATTAAACACTCAACTTCATCTTCTGCAACTCCAAGCTCTATTCAATTTAACACAACTGTCAAAAGCTTTATAACTCAAGTGGAATATGTACTTGTTAGAAATATTAGCCCAATACTCAGAGCCCAAACCCAATTTTACTTGGTGTAACGTGGGTTGTCATGTTGTACTACATAATTTTCTTGTGTTCTTTTTTCTTCTCTTTTATGCTTCTAGTCACACTATTTTATAACCTCCAATTTATTTAACATAATATCAGAGCATTTTTAACATGTGACAATGGGGATGGTTAAGATAGCTACAGTTTTGATACCTATTTGCTATGTGAGTAACCAAATAATAGTGGGTTTATGACAAATAGAAAAGACAATTACATAAGAAACACAAAGATTTATAGAATTGATACAAATGAAACTCCCATAAAAGCCAAATCCTAAATACAACTAATTAAGGTCAAATGTATTGTGTTTTAGCAAAATTCTTAACCAAAACCTTGTTTCAAATGTAATTGAGTTATAAATTTTAGTGTCAATATTAAAGCGTTTGAAGATATACATTGAAAACACAATAAACTACTCGTAATTTGAAGTTTCTATTGCCTTAAGTCCAACTTCAATTCCGATTGACTGATTGAGGCTTGTGCAAACTGTCTTTCTAGTCTGTGGCCTATGATCATGACTAGAGGAGGTTGTATATCATGTTTTTGAAACCTAATAGATTTTCTCTAACTAGAGACTGAAGGATCCATGCACTACGGTCCCAAAATATATTTAAATTTTAAAGACATACTAGGGTGGGGTTTGGATTCGCATTTGCTTTTGTGCGTTTGCACGTTTTGCGTTTTCCTTTCTTTTTTTTTTTTTCCCACACGTTTCAAGGAGTAAAATTTCACAGTTACGGTTACTGTTCATGTACTATTCATGAACAATAGCCGTAATATTTGACTTTTCAGCACATCAGTGAGTCCTGTGTTTACGAGACCCACAAATATCACTTTTCAGCAACTTTTTCATTAAAAATAGATCTCACGGTACTATTCACACATATAAAAATTATTTGCTACAGTATTTTTAGTTTTTAGTTTTTAGTTTCAGCAAAATAAGCTATATCCAAACGGACCTTAAGTCATCATAAACATAAGGGAACACTATATGAAGAGGACAACTATGTGCCAAGGGTCTATATCAAACATCATCTCCGAAACTAAATTGAAGATCAAGAAGTGTTCTCAATGAAGTTCTCGAACAAGACTAAGATGTTATTTTGGTAAATTAGACACAGATTGAATGTCCATGCATCATTGATGAGATTCACAAGGTAGAAGAGTCCAACCGAGTTCGAGTTACGTATAATCATGAGAGAAAGTTGTATTGCATGCAGCAATACTAGGATTATGATATTTTGTATTGTAAACTTCCATTTTGTCTTAGTGAATTCTTCAATTTTGTGGTAAGCTACATACCACCCGTAAGGTTTTTCCAGTTAAGGGTTTTATCTCCATAACTATATTGCATGTGTCCAATTTACTTTCCATTGCATTTTATTTTTGCGACATAGTTGCAAGCATCAAATTTTAAATTAGACCTTTGCATTACTGGAATAATTAATTAACTTGAGCAATTCAAAATCAACCCGATCTAAATTTGCCAACTTACGCACCCAAAGACAAAGAGCTCTTTCAAACAAAAATAGAGAAAACCACATTGAGTAAGCCGAAACACAATTATATGTAAAACCGATGAAAGTCCGCTAGGTATGAGTAATCCAAAGTCAGCAAACTAAGTCCTAAATCGCTAGGACTCAATCAATTATATGTTGAACAATACAACCATGGACAACAAAAATCGCCACCTTGGCTTGAATTTGTCAAGTTGTAATAATAATAATAATAATAATAATAATATTATTATTATTATTATTATTATTATTATTATTGAATTGTTGTAATGTTCCTCTCAAAAAAAAGTTGTTTTGATGTTGGGAGGGCCAAAATTTTAATCAAACTTCATTTTATTTTTTATTGGAAGTTCTGTTTTAAACTTTATTTTATCTTAGACATATTTTATTATTTATCTTTTACGCTTCATTTGTTTTGATGGAAAGCATTGTGTAAAAATAGTTTTTCGTGTTTTTTAGTGTTTGGTAACTTTAGAAAAAATGAGTCAAAGTAAAACTATCTTTGGTCAACATAAAAAATATGACTTATTTTTAGAGATTGTTTTCCACTATATATATATATATATTTTTTTTTTTTTTTTTTTACTACTAAACATAAGAAAATAATATAGTTTTATAGAAAACATTTTTTGAAAAATGACTCATTTTCTAGAAAATATTATTGCCGAAACATATAGGGCGTAAAAGATAATGCACTTAACTCTAATACATTTTAGATTTATATTTTTACATGAACAGTTAACAGTATTCTTCATTTTTTTTTCTCAAAATTTTACCTTTATTTTTGCAATTTAAACATGTTATATCGAATGATGTTCTCTTAAAATTTATATATTTTTATAATGAATAAATAATTTTAAGAGGATAGAAAGGAGTGGTATTCATAAATATGTTTAGTGAATAAAAAATCAATAATACGATTGCAACACTCTTTCACACACACTTGACCACAATTAGTGGCAGAGCTAAGAAACTTTTCTAGGAGGGGCCAAGCCAAATATAAAAATTTACAAAATTATTATGTAAAAAATATATATATTATTATATAAGTTAACTTTAATTCAATAATGTTGTGTTCTAGACTTCTAGGTTCTTTCATGGTACTGACACTACTTATAATTGATGATCTTGCACTAAATTGTATAGCAGCCTATTTGTTTTATACACAATCAAACAATCACTCGAAAACTCATTCCCATATTGATTGTCCTAATTTAGGATAATGGTGACGAAAAATATTTCCTCCCTAAATTTTATCACCAAAAATACATATTGTTGAAGTGACATATAACAATTTCATAATTTAATTACTTAAACTACTGTCGAATAAACAAACAGAAAGTAACCATTGTTGTCAAATTAAATATAAAATAAAATATTCAGTAAAAAAAATATAACATAAAATATTAGAAAAGTTGCTAAGTCACTAATCAAATTAAAAATTGTAGACGAAGTGGCGTCATCTACAAGAAGTAACAAACTATTAATTAAATAGGGTGAGATTGTTTACCAAAAAAAAAAGGGTGAGATTGCACCAGTCATTACCTATGATACAGGTTGTAACACTGATCAGTATTCATCGTAGACAGCTTCCCTTATTGAATCTAAGTCAAACAGAGTAAAATATATATGGCCTTATGAAGTTCCCCAGAAGCAAACCACAGTTGACCCCTGAATAAGAGTGCCTTCGGCAAATTTCATGGCCAAATCCATGAATTTTCACCCTGGTCTCTTTGGAAAAGTCAAAAGAGGTTAGTATAAAAAATAAGTTGGTTTAGAAATCTAGGAGATTAAGGAGCTTGCCAGACCACAGATATGGAGATTTCTCACAGAATGGTTATCCCAACATTACTGCTGTTTGTGCTTGTCATCGTAGACCTTGGAGAATGCCACAATAGGAGTTCTGAATTACGGTGTGGATACCATGGCCCAGCCATCCGATTTCCTTTCCGACTCAAAGACAGGCAGCCAGACCAGCAGCGTGGCTATCCTGGCTTTGATCTCTACTGCTCTGATAATAACCATACGGTGCTGGAGCTGCCTACTTCAGTTAAAACCTTTGTCAATTCCATTGATTACAAATCTCAGCAAATTAACGTAACCGTCTCAGATGGTTGCTTTCCACGAATAATCCGGGGACTCCATTTACCTTCTTCGCCTTTCCAATTCAAAACAGAAAATAATTATCTTTATAACTATGCCCTTTTCAATTGTACGCCTCGTACAGATACAAATTTCCGTCGGATCCATTGTCTTAGTAGCCGTCGCCAACTAGTTTATGCTTTTCAATCTTATTCTGTCATCGAAGACTTGCCCATATTATCATGTACAAAGATGTATAGCGTTTCATCGGTTCCATCTGATATATGGAATTCTCCTTTTCTTGAATTGACATGGTCCGAACCGAAGTGCGGACCATGTGAATTGAAAGGCGAGAAATGTAGATTTAAGAATAATAGCACTGATTTCAACATTGAGTGCGTCAACCCCTACGGAAACAAAGGTATTGTATTCTCCCCAATTTCCACTTTTATTATCACCACAAGTTCTTCACGTTTAGAGCCTACATGTATTGATTTGATCAAGCTTAGTTATTTATAAATGCTCTGCTACTGTAATTTCCTTTATCCACCCATTTAAGTGTTGTTTTTCCAACCAAAAGAACATTATTTCAGAATTAGGTTAGTGTCTTGAAGAAAATTATGATGCACTCAAGGATTATAATGACGTGATATTCCCTCCCTCACATTAATGTAAGATTTACCCTGAATTTAAGATTTACCATGAATTAAATTAATAAAGCATGCTACTATGTTAGAAGATAAAGTACCAGTTATACTCCCAGAGTAGTACTAACTACTAAATGATTACTTGTGTCTCAAAAGAACTGTAATTGGCTGATAGCTGGCCATTTGTTGGAACCAAACCTAGGGGTATCAACTATCGACATAAATTTACCTAAAAGGATTAGCTTTTATTTTTAGAAGACTAAAAGGATTAGCTTAAGTGTGGTAATTGACTAATTGAGGGAAAACCGAAGCTATGCACATTAGATCTGTTAGAAGGTTAAGCATGGACACAAGCTCTGAATGCAAAATAACCTTGCTAATAGTAATACAATTTTACGCAATTATCTTTTGTTTTCTAAAAAGTATAATTAGAAGCTGATTATGTTAAAATCTTTTACAGGTAGATTAACAAAAATAGTGGCTACCGGTGAGTTGTCTATCGGCCATTTGTAAGATATATTAATTGTATATATTTTTAGTTTTCTTGGCTCATGAATTAATGTTTAACATGTAGTTTCCATCCTGGGGCCATTTCTTTTGGCACTAGCGGTCTATGCATTCTACCATGTCTATCGCTATGACAAAACAGAAAAGGAAAATCAAGCAAGGATTGAAAAGTTTTTGGAGGATTACAAAGCTCTCAAGCCCACAAGGTACTCATATGCAGATATTAAAAGGATTACAAATCAATTATCAGAGAAATTAGGTCAAGGAGCCTACGAAACAGTGTTCAAAGGAAAGCTTTCTAGCGAAATCCATGTTGCCGTGAAGATCCTAAACATTTTCAAGGGAGATGGGGAAGAATTCATAAATGAAGTGGGAACAATGGGTAAAATTCACCATGTTAATGTGGTTCGCTTGGTTGGCTTTTGTGCTGATGGATTTAGAAAAGCTCTAGTCTATGAGTTCTTACCAAATGATTCACTAGATAAATTCATTTCCCCAGTAGATTCTAACAGTTTCCTAGGTTGGGAAAAACTACATGACATTGCTCTTGGCATAGCAAAAGGAATTGAATATCTTCACCAAGGATGTGATCAGCAAATTCTCCATTTTGATATTAAACCTCATAATATTTTGCTAGACCAAAATTTCAATCCAAAAATTTCTGATTTTGGTCTAGCCAAGTTGTGTGCAAAGGATCAGAGTGCAGTGTCCATGACCACAGTAAGGGGGACCATAGGTTACATTGCGCCCGAAGTGTTCTCTAGGAATTTTGGGAAAGTGTCTTACAAATCAGATATTTATAGTTTTGGAATAGTGTTGCTTGAAATGGTTGGAGGGAGGAAAAATTTTGATGTAAATGTGGAGACCACTAGCCAAATATATTTCCCAGATCGAATCTATAATCTATTAGAGCAAAAGGAAGACCTACGAGTCTATGTTGAGGATAGTGGAGATGCTAAACTTGCAAAAAAATTAGCAATTGTGGGACTTTGGTGCATCCAGTGGCACCCAATAGATCGTCCTTCCGTGAAAAGTGTGGTTCAAATGTTGGAGGGAAAAGGAGATAAATTAACCATACCTCCTAATCCCTTTGCCTCTACAAGCTCAAGAAGAGTTAGTGAAAATATGCCTACAAGGCGTCTAATTCAAGAGTTACAAGTCATCCCAGAATCAGACTAAATATGTATGTATAGTTTTTTTTTATAAGATCAAACTAAATATTTAAATGATAATATAGGTTGCAATTATGTTGTACTTGAAGATTGAAATTATTAATATTGCGGTTATTGTAGGGATAGGTTTTTTGTATCAAGTATGAGCAAGGCAATGTATCTTTTAATTTCTTGTTGAGGTAGGCAAAAATTTAAGGTTAAATTTTTATGTTTATTTTTAGAATTTCAATTTTTTTTTTTTTTTTAAATAAAGCTTCATTCCTTATTTTGGAAAGTTTTTAAGAGTAGTCAAAATTAAGCCCTTATATGGAATGGTATAAATTAAGATTTTTTTAAGAATTTTTTTTGGTGAAATTTCCTATTTTTTAACCTAATTGCGTGCTTAACACGAATGAAGTTTCCTAGTCACACTAGGACTTCCTTAGAGCTTTCCAATATAACTTAGGAGTAATGCTGCGAGTATTACAAGTTTTACTACATTGAGCTTATATATTGATGTGTCACCAATCACATAAAACTATTCAAATATTTATTTACAAGGTGGTTTAAGTCCATCAATCATATTCATTGATGTAGAGGGAAATGATAAAGGCAAACTGAATGGAACTTGCTCAATTTCATACTTAGCAAGTGACCCCTATTGTAACTATCAAATTATCGACAACAACAAAAAATCTTAAATTTACACAACCTAATCTTTTTTTTTATTTTTTATTATATATATTCAATGATAGTTGGGGGTGACAGAATTTAAACCTTATATGTCTCTATTAATAACATTAGAATATGCTAGTTGTGTTACAAAGCTCTGGGCAATTCAAGTCAAATAATACATAAATACTTAAGAATATACCATTCAAAATTGTTCACTAATCTTATCATCACCACAAAATAACTAGGGGTGTGCATAGGTCAGGTTGAGGGGATTTTTTGACCCAACCCACCATGGTGGGTCAAAAAAAATTCAACCCAACCCACATGGGTCGGGTTGGGTCGGGTTGAACCCATGGGTTGGACAATTTTTTTTTTATTACTATTATTATTAAATTGAGCAGAAAAAAATATATCACACTTGCCACCTGAGTTGATAAACAAAATATACATTAATATATAAACTAATATTCCAACTCAGTTGTAAACAAAATATGTCTAAGTATCCAATTGAGTTAATAAACAAAATACAAATGAACTAGTATCCTAATTCACTTATAAACAAAATATACATGAATTCATAACTCAATTATAAACAAAATATATCTAACTGAGTTGATAAACAAAATATATAATATATATTTATTGTAGGGGCTGGGTTTGAGCAATATCACTATTGGATGAGTGGACTCAAGCCCAACTAGCCCAATACAATAAATTTGTAGAGAGTGGGAGAAAGAACTAGGCTTTAGTGAAGGTTGCAACAACTAAACATGGCGGTGAATGGATCGAATAATAAGGATGTTGACTAGAGTGTGAAATTATGCTCCTCGACACCCTCTTATGGAGCTCATAGCTTTTTATTATTCCTTCAGTGCTTGGTTACAAAAATAATACAAGTTGCTACGGTGTTCGTTCTTCCAATCTTTTTCTCCTCCTTTTTCTTTGAGAGGTCCCTTACATTATATACCCCCTTTCAGTTGATCTTGGCCCTCCACTTGTTGATCAGACAGACCGTTACTTGAGTGCCTGTCCCATCAGCCGCCTTCCCCAACTCTCTGTGGGTTGCAACAACCCAGGCAGCACTATTCAGGGGTCTTTTCCTCATTAATTCGGTCAGAACGTTAGTTGTGGGCATTTAATGCGGAGGTGACAGTTCCTCCTTGAATTGCTCCTCCACCACGCCCCCATGGCTGACACATTGTACTTGTTTCTTCTCTTGGGATACTCTGGAGGGCTGCCTTTGATGGAGTGCTGCTCTTCCTTTCTGTGATCTCGGCGATGTTCCTTGGGAGCTTAGGCTTCCTGTTTTCATCCTCGGACGTTCCTACCTCCTCGGCGTAAGCTTTTGGGCCTAGTATAAAATGGGTCGGGGTTGCCAAATTCTCTGTCCCCACAATAGCCCCTCAAAATCCTGTTGTCCGGATCCTTGGACGGAGATGAGGGTTTTGGTGTCCTCAGGCCTATGTCATGGCTTGTCAAGTCTTATCCTCCATTAGTGCCAGAGTCTTTTCACCTGCCCAAGGCGCGTTACTGGTGCTTCAGTACACGGAACGCGCCCTTAATTAAGTTCTGGCGGCTCTGTACTCCCCACGTTCAACGGTGTGATGGTAATCTAACGGTGGGGATCTCCTTGCATTTATGGGTGGGGAAACCCGCACGGTTCCTTCTAATTGAGGGTATAAATACCCGTTTGAACTGATTTGCCTTCTTACTTTTATAATCAAGAGTTCTTGCGCACGTATCTTAAGTTCAATCAAATCCCCAACTACACTCACACCTTTTTCAGCACAAAAAGCCTGTCCGAGGAGCTTTTTCTCATTTTTGTAAGTCTTCTTCTCTCTCTAGCTCAAATTTCCTCTCTGATTCCTTTCTTCCCTTCGCCCTTTCTTGGGTCTTCTAGTCGCTGCTAAGGATGGGTAGATTTAAGAAGTTAGTCGAGTCTAAGGAGGCGATGGAGAAATTCATCGCCGATTATAGGATACCTAGTAACGTGGGTTTGAGGTACTGCGAGGAAGGGGAGTGGCACCTTCAGAGGAAGGAGGGTGAGGTGGTGATTCCCATAATCGCCTTCCTTGAAGGTGGTATAAGGATCCCCATGGGGCCGATAACGAGGGGCTACCTTAGGTACTTCCAGTTAGCCCCCACCCAGTGCGCCGTCAACGTGTTTATGATCCTAGGGTGTGTGGATGCCTTAAACGAAAAGATGGGGTTGAGGTTAACCCATCATGATATAAACTAGTGCTACAACCTCTAGCACTTGAAGGGCAAGTCCTACTACATGAAGATGAGGGAGGATAGGGTGCGGCTTATCCAGTGCCTCCCCAAGTCTAGCAAAGGATTAAATAAAGACTTTCTCATAGTGTTTGGGGAATGGCATGACGGCCGTCATTGCCCAACAGAGGAGGGGACACCAGGTAGGGTTATTAGAGTGGGAGGGGGTTCGATCTTTTGTCGTTGTTGCAATTTGTATTGTTTGGTTGCTAATATGAATGTGTTCTCTTTTTACAGATCCGCACGCTTTTGGACGGAACTTCCATTTGGTCAACAAGGAGGATTTGCAAACCATGCTAAGGGCTGAGATCTTTGTGAACGAAGCCGACAATCAAGCTAGAGCTGCTCACAAGATCCTTGGGTAGGATCTGATTCAAAAATCGTTCTCGGCTCCAAAGTACGTGATTAGAGCAAAAGATCCTCGGCTACATAAAATCACCGTAGCCGAGCACGGGTTCTTGTTCCCCGAAGGATCTCCTATCCCAGATGGCGTTCCATCAGCAGGCCCCTTCTCCTTCCAACGATCTGTAGAGACCGCGGGAGGAAATCTAGAGATGGAAGAGGAAGTTGTTGACTTTGGTCCTGCCGAGGATGCAATTGGCGCATTCGGCGCATTCGACCAAGTCCATCTGTCCGAGAATCCCTTTGGTGACCTGGGCGACCCCAATTTGACCGAGGCAGAACTCTCATCTACGAAGACTTCTCTCTAGGCTAAGATGGGTTTCAAGAGGCAACCTCAGACCAGCTTGCTCGATCTGATTAAAGGCCAGCCGGGGAAGGATGTGCCAGGGAAGTCTCAATCCAAGCTTCCTCCCCCTTCACCAAAATCTCAGCCTGTTCAGACCAGGTCATCTTCTGCTCAGCCCAAGCTTCCACTCCCTCCACCTCAACCAAGTCCGCCCCGAAAGCCCGAGCCCAATGATTCCAAAAATAAGAGGGACAAAGGCAAGCGACCCATGAGAGGGGACAAATCTCGTCCCTCCCAAGAGGAGGATGAGCCTTGGCGGCCCCCCAAGCAACAAAAAAGGGGTCCTAGGGCCAAGGAAGGGAAGTGGCCCCGCAGGCCGAGCTCTAGGCCTGGCTTCCTACCCCAATGCTCCATAGGAAGCCTCTGAGGGACAATGCTTCCCTTAGGGACTTCAGAGGGGGCGAAGGTACGTACGTGGCCGATGCGTTGGAGAGGTCCCTGCTGCTCCCCACTGATATGGCCCAGCTGGAGGATTTGAGAAGTCAGGAGATCTTCCTCAGCCTCAAGAGGTACCTGGGTATGGTAAGACTTCTAATGCTTGTGACTCCCTCTATTTCTTGTTTTTTGGTTTCCCACTTATTGTGCATCTATTGCGATTAACAGGCTGTCTAGGCCACTTTTAGGCTGAAAGAAGTGGCCAATAACCAGAGCAAGGCACTAGATCAAGAACGCGAAAAGCGCCTGAATGCCCCGCGGACCCTTAAGGACTTCGAGGCTGATCTCAAAAAGGCAAGGGAGGAACTGAAGGAAATGACGAAGGCCAAAGACAGTGCTGTGTCGGCCTAGCTGGCGCTCAAAAGCAGGCCGCCGACCAAACGAGGCGCCTCCTTGAGGCTGAGGGTCAACTGAAGATTGCCAATGAGCACATTACTAATCTAAAGCAAAAGTTGGCCGAGGCAGATGGGGCCAAGAACGTAGCAGAGTTCGCCAGGGATGAGGCCTTGAGGGCTAAAACAAAGGCAAAGTTCGCGAGAATAGAGGCGAATGCTCTAAGGAGCAAGCTGAGGAAGAGGCTTTTGCCTCGGGGGTGGCTGAGACCCAAGCTACTCTCAAGGCTCAGGTTCTTGGGGTATACAAGCTTTACTGCTCCCAGGTTTGGATTGAGGCCCTTAACTAGGCTGGGGTTAAGGCCTCGTCCGAGCTCAGGAGGGCCGAGAGAATGTATTACCCCCCCGCCATTCGTGAAGTTGCTCCTGCCAACTCTGAAGCTGACACCGCCCCCAAAGCGGCAGAGGGGGACCAGGCCAGTGCTGCCAAGGACCCAATTTCAACTGATAAGCCTGCCGAGGAGGCTGAGCATTAAGGGGTGTTAGAGAAAGGAAAGACCAGAAACCAAGAAATGCCCTAGGATGTGATAAAGCCCCCTGTTGACCCTCAAGCTCCTCCCGCTAACTCTCAGGCTCCTCTTGCAGAGAAGGACCTCTCCAAAGTTGCCCCTCCAGTCAAGGAGACAACTCTTCTGGCGGTGCCTTTGCAGGCTGCTCCTCTAGGTCAAAGCTCCGAGGACCCTGAGGACACCTCTAGACAGCCTCCTAAGGGGGGAATAAAGTTCAAATTGAAGAAATAGGCTGTCTCAGCTAGCTTTTGTTTTAGTTTATCCCTTTCTTTCTTTCTTTCTTTTTGAACATTGTAATGTCACTTCTAGTTTATTTTATATATATATATATATATATATATATATA